>NC_047020.1:33703834-33828983 GCF_902652985.1 Pecten maximus
AAATCTTTAATATTGAGTCACGACGCTAAATTATGTTAGTCGAGATTCCGAGAGGTGAGCGAATTTGCACCTTGTGTAACAACAATGATATTGAAGACGAAATGCATTTTATTTTATTATGTCCTGCGTATGTAGAATTAAGAATTAAATTTTTTAAAGAAGTACTATTACAAACATCCTAGTGTATTCAAGCTAATAGAATTATTTTCATATAAAAATATTAAAACATTACGTAATTTGGGTAAATATTTGGTGCATGCAACAGATCTAAGAAACAATCTAATGAATTTATGAACCTATGCGGTATCGTCTATAGTGCTATATTGTACTTCATTATTTTAATGATATTAATGGTAATGAGTATTAATATTAATTTTGTACATGTATAAGGAATTATCCTCCGCCATCTTGGGACATTCTATTATTATGATTCTTGTATTATGTATTGATATATACCTATATGTTATATGACATTTGGTAAATAAAAAACTTGAAACTTGAAACTTGAAGGCATCACATGAGGTATTAACATGCATTAAAATGAATGATTTACCTTACACGTGCAGCATCCATATAACCCAACATGCAAAATACCAAAACCCTTTGAGGATACGTCCGAGTTACATCTAGCCCTACATTGTAACACTAGACGCCCAAACATGTTATGTGTTCCTCAAAATAATGAAACACGAACCTTCTTAACTAAACAAAAACAACAACAAAAACACGTGGTTTTTTTTTGGGGGGGGGGGGGGGGGGGGTTTGTTTGTTTTTTGTTTTTTTTAGAGTTAAGGTTCGTGTTCTGAAAGAATCGATTCAGTGCAGGAATTGAAGATGAAGTCTTTTTTTTAATACTATTTAATACTACATCCGGGTCATATACTTTGATACTTTTAATAACTGCAATTGATAAATTTGATTAGTCATCATCGATGTTACATTTTTCAGCCGAGTTATTTCCATTTGGAGTCCTTGAGGGAGATTTAGAATTACAGTCCTCCTTGGGGAGATCTGAGGCCATAGTGCCCATTGTTGATCTCCCAACTACATCCGGGTCTTATTCCACACTCTATGTAAGTAAAACAAGTTCCTCCAAATAAATACATCTGGCATCAATTTATATGGTATTCTAAACAAACTTCCTTGACTCGGCAGTAATCAGAATATGACAGAATATTTCATATTTTAACATCAAAGAAGGCATTTATTCACACGGAGCTAATTATATAAGTACGTCTGGTGAGTGAGCATGCCGTTTCAGTGCTAAACTTAAGTGCTTCCTGGTAACTTTTTAAAATCAAATCCCAATGTTAGCTTTTAAATATTTTTTACAAATTATTTGTAAATATAATTTAGTTTCATCTCTAATTCGACCTTCAACTCTTCTTGTTATTGTATAACTTAAATGTATTGTAATGATAAGCATAACTAAAGCTTAGAAGTAAGAATAAATATATGAATAATTTCTCATACTAAAATGTTCAAATTAAAAATAAAGAATAAAATATATTTGAAAAAAAAGGAAATTAACATTTCAATGGTTTATTCCAAAACGAATTATTAATTTCATATATCAAAATGTTTTGATATAATTTGGTTTATTTCCAGATTGGCAGTAATGGTATATTGTCCCTTGAGTCTAGATACAACTCACCAAATCCTATCCCTCTTAATGACGTAGCCTCTGGATTAAGTATTATGTGCCCTATGTGGATGGACGTGGGTTACAGAAACGTATCCAGGGTTTACTATCAGTTGTACGACAGAGACTCTAACAAGCCGAAATCTGCCAAATTTGACGAGATTATGACTCGCGCAAACACCGAAATACGTACCTACAAACCGTCTCTGTCCAAGTTTTCGGCCCGCTGGGTCTACGTTGGTACATGGCACCGTGTATACCCTCGAGTGTCCGGATCTTTGTCTAACGAAGTAAGCAGTTGATTTTGCTATTTTATGAATTATTAATTTTTATATTCATATTGAAAATAATAACAGTTTGCTCTCTGATATCTTTCAAAACTTTATTAATATAAATAATCACGACATATTAAATGCCGTAGATTCACTTAAAAGACTTAGGCCTACTTTTGAATACTTTCTGGTTGCTTGAGAAACGATATCAATATCTAAATTAGCATAAAACATTGGGAAATTTACCGGTATTGGAGTTTTAGACGGGAATCAATGCAAACGTCAACTTATCCTCAAATGTTATCTCCCAAACAACCATATACCCCGGTATCATACTACCTAATACAATGTACCGTTGTTTCAAACTACCCAATACCCCTGTCTCAAGCTATCAAATACCCCTATATCAAACTACCCAATACCCCTGTCTCAAGCTATCAAATACCCCTATATCAAACTACCCAATACCCCTGTGCAATACCTTCCATATTTTTGAAACATATTGATGAAATGTTATCTTGATATTGCAGGATATAACTTTTCAACTTGTTATTGTAACCAATGGGGTGAATTCTTACATCATGTACTTTTACGATGGCAGTTTTGTAAGTGAAGTAATCGACAGGACCGTTACTATTGGCTACAAGATCGGCAGCACCATAGTTGTCAATCAATTTTCGCAAATTGTGACATCATTCCAAACAGAGGGATTATCTGCTATCGACACAAATAGTCGAACAGCATTCAGTATCAGTCAGTATATTGGAAATAAAGGTAAGTTTATAGGTGCTAAACAGATGAGGCAGGTAGGTCAATGAGTTTGCCGTTTAATATTTAGATAGTGATTTATCTAGTTATTTAACCATATATTTATATATATATATATATATTATCTAATTACGGATCCTTTAGAAATTTTAATACTTGCTGAACTCACTCTCACTGTACAAGGTTTGTTCTGAATTATCCTGATATTACATTCCGCTTTCTCTTCATTTTATTACAACGTACCTGTTTTCGGATATTTTGTTTCTTACGAAGATGATTGTTGGAATATAAAAGATGAAACCATGCGTTATTTGTAACGTTTTAAAGTCGAGCATCAAACACAAAAAATGTAACGACTGCATGCCTACTCATATTATTACTTTTGTTCAACAATGCAACGGTTAAATAAGTTAAAGTAAGTTGAGTTTGATCTGTTTAACACAGATAAAGCGGGATTCTACTTCTATGAGATAAGCTCGCCTGACGCTGAAGGAACCACGCCGTCCCTTGAATGTCGAGACTGGTACAACGCTAACAAAGAGGGGCGTACACAAAACATATTTCTCAACATGACCGACTTCCCTTCTTCGATGTGGTGCCCTTGTTATAAAGAATTCTTAGACTATGATTGGCGATACAGTACCAGCGGCGCCACCTACACAAGAGAAGGCATGTTCACGACAATGGACTGTGTTTCGGCATTCCTATCCGGCATCTATCCTGCCACAAGGGTATGTTTAAGTTTCAGAGGTTTGATGAAGGGTTAGAGGTTACGTGAAATGATAAGAGGATATGCAGAAGGAATACATGGGTGTATTGATCAAATTGAGAATATGTTAAATGGTTGGAAGGTATATTGAAGGACTTGACAGTTAGTCTTGTTCAACCAAAGGCTTGATCAATACGCATGCAAGAGATTGGTCAAACCTAGTATATCTATATTGTCACCACTAGAGGGCGGTGTTCTACATTCTGGTATGTCGAATGGATTACGTTGACGGGTCGATGTATATCTAACGAGGAAATAGTAAATGAGTGATATTTTAAGGGGCCAATGAGTTTCAATAAAGAATTATTTTAATCTTATTTGACAGGAGCATTCCTCTCGGATAAAGATACCATTATCAACTCATAACATCTAGCTAATTAGAAAGCTAAAATTCAATCGAACAATATGCTTTGTAGGAATGTTGCTATAACACTACCAGTGGAAGTCTCATAGCGGACGAGTCAAGATTCCTCATGTCACACCCTGACCAACGTGACGAAAGCACTGACAATATTCCCAGGATGCAATGCTGCGACGAGTCCAATTTATGTGATCTTTGGAGGGAAATGAGACCAAATACAGAATGCAGATCTGTTCACCAATTCACGACATGTAATTTTTTTCAATTTATTAATTTATTAATTTATTTTTTTCCGATAATTCATTTTTCTGTTACTGGTGCAAATATAAACGTATCTTCTTTTTGACATATAAAAGTGAAGTTTGTCTTCCTAAGCTGTTCATTTTTTTAAGCAAGTCCAGATATGCTTTAAACAGACAATACAATAATTTTGAAAACGTTGTTCATGTGGAAAATTCTATAAAATGTTCAGTTAGTTATAAAATATTTCTATGAAACTAAAGTGATATGTCCTACAATGTTTGTTAATAATCATCAGTGAATTCTATTTAATATAAACATTCCTTTGGCCGATTTATATTTTCCCAACTTCCTTTATGAACAATCACATCTTGTTACTTATAACAGCTATATACATTATAAGATTTTGTATTTATCACTGAATTCGGAGTATCATTTCACTACTGTGTAAAATCTTTCAACAAGATGTATTCTTTTTCAGGTGACACGTATGGTGATCCCCATTTTATCACACTGGATGGGAAGGAGTATACTTTTAATGGGTATGGCGAATATACAATGGTCAGACTGCTCCCTACAGCTCAGGATAAGTTTGAGCTACAGGCAAGAACTGATCTGGCTACTACTGAAAATGGGACAACAATCAGCGCTACGATTTTCAGTGCGTTTGCCGCTACGGAGGGATTGGACACTTCCTTCCAAGTCGAATTGTCTATGGATCGTTTGTGTGAGTGAAAAACAAATTTAAGAAGTGCATCGGTATTTTTTTTGTATTTTTTTTATTGCATTGCTATTTCTTTCATTTATAAAAAAATATTTTGAAAGAGTGTCAATTGAAAAAAAATGTTAATCAAACGATTTTTTTTTTTTTTTTTTTTTTTTTCATTTGAATGAACTCTTACGATGCATTTATTTCTTATCTACACTTCATTCATCTGTCCTCATTGAAGTCAGCATCACGTGACGTCAAAACGTATATAATCGTCATGATTGAAATCTACAATCAAATCACTTTTCCATTGCGTGAAATGATATACATGTGTATTTTCTAAAACCAATTACGCTGCGTATTCTATAAATCGGAACTCGTCGGCACATTCCGGGAACGCGGAAATATTTTCGGAAAGTGCCGATGGTCTCCGATTGCGGTCTTATGACACTGCTAATATATTGAAGATGTTTTAAAATGTCTAATGTAATTGCACCTTCAGTATGTTAAACGTTTTCCTTCCAGCAATGGCCATATACGTACAGGGAAGGGACTACACATCTAGATTTTATTCAAGTGACTCCTTCTCGGAGACGATCGACAATAAAATACACATCTCCAGACAGAATGAAACTGCACGCTTTGGATTCATTCAAATAGGTAGACGACTACACTGATTAAGAGCTTGTAATGTATTTTAAGTTAAATTTCATCGGTACAAAATCATGTATACGTAATAGAATATGACAGTAGATTAAATTAATTCAGACATATTAATATTAAGATTTATATACAATTCATAATATAGAATCTATATAAAATCTGTAACATTTACTTTTATGTTTGAGGTGTTGTGTTTATCTAATTTTAGATTATGATTATTAAATTAATCAATTATTTTGTAACTTTTTTCTCAGTTATCATCGAATTGTCGATCGTTTTTATCCTGTCATCAAAAATTGTTTTACTGGTATTTTATCATACCTCTTTTGTTAATATTTTATATATATATGTTAGATCAAAATATGCTTAAATCCAATTAAATCCAATGCATACTCTTGTTCTGTTTTCAGACATTGGCGTCAATGTTCGCGTTGGTGTCAGAATGCTTTCTGTGTCAATGTCAATCCCACAAAAGTATAGAACGCACACAACTGGACTGATGGGGAACTACAATGGGCTTACTACAGACGATTTCGTGTTACCTGACGGGACTTCGTTACCGACTGGAAACTACACCGAGCGAGAAATATTCCAGAATTTCGGTCAATTATGTAAGTTATACATTTGTCCTTTTCATAGGTATATAATAGTTTGGAGTCTGTTCTCGCCTACAGCTTATCAATGATAGGTAACTCGTGGTATCCAGATGGTATTGAGAGTAAGCATGCGAGTGTTTATATGTGATGTTGGATCAAAAGGGCGTTGTGAGATGGCAATTATATGTTTATATTGCAAAAACAACAAAAGTACTCCTTTTGGCGAAAAATGATAAACTAGTCCAAAACATGACCATAATAATAATTTAAGGTGCAAGGAGAACAGGACAAAGCATTTCTGAAGTCGATATCAGTACCTCTTTTTCCTTATACAGTCCTGGGAGATACGAGTTTTTTCATGTTGTGTTGCCGTTATAATAAGTCTGTCACCGCGTAAGTTCTCGCTCGGAGATGTAATTTTAATTCTAGATTTGACTCTCCAGATATTTCCAGTCAATGAAACAGAGAATTTCAGAACATCAGCTCTTCTTGTTCTTTTGTCCTTATACTTTTTTTCAATTGTCTCCATGAAATCCATTTTCTTTTTCATATAGTCTATCTTTGGCCCGTTTTATCAATTTTGAGTAAGACTGGTACGATCTCGTTTACACGTAGCTATCCTTGGTATTCCAGCATATTCCTGGTTTTTGGTACATGCATATCTTAGTAACGGCTTTGAACTCACACTTCGGCCTTGTTTACGAATGCTCAGACACACTGACTTATTTCGAAATTGACTTTACCTACTAAATAAAAAACGACATCTTCGATGTTTTGATTGACAGGGATGGTGAGCGTGGATTCATCCATTTTCGATTATTTTGGAAAATCGGCTGATGATTTTGCCCATCCCGATTTTGTCCCAAAGTTCATCGATGAGTTCGCCGCCAATGATGTGACCGCCGCCGAGGCATTCTGTGGTCAGACAAACCAGGCCTGTGTGTACGACTTCCTGTCCACACAGGATGTGGCCGTCGCAGGGGACACTACTCTTTTGGGACTTGATGCGGACCAAATCCGCAACGTTATCGGTACGTTGACTTGGAATTTGCTTGGAGCACTTCTATATGATGGCTTCACAATTATATTGCTTCGTTTTATTTAATTTTATATTTCATTGCGAACCAATTTATTTATGTCTCTCTTTATCTGGCTTAATGGATTTTTTCAGTAATTCATTATTAATGTACTTTGCCATATTGCATTGCCATTGTTTGGATGAAACTCCTCAACTAAGCAAATTCTTCAAAAACCTACTTTGTTAAAATCACTTTTCTAAAACTATTTTTAAAAACTGACCTTTTAAGAATCAAGATTCAAGGTGACCGGTTACTAAGTTATTTTGTGAAACGCTGTTATAATTTTGAGTTTTTTTGTTTGCTTGTTTGTTTGTTTGTTTGTTTGGCTTTTTTTTTTTTTTTTTTTTTCATTATCATTATTATTTAAATTTCCCTTATTCTTGTAACTGTAAATCATAATCACTTATATTTCAGGAAACCTACCGCCAACCATCACAAGTTCTCTACCCGCGACTAATGTTCAGCTTGAGATCGGAGTTATCTTCTCCTTCAATCTAGCTGTGGCCGACGATGGACCGACGACCTTTAAGGTCATTAATCAGCCTCCCTCTGGGTTTTCGCTTGATCAAACGTCAGGAACCGTCACATTCACACCTGTTAGCTCAAATCCAGTAATAATAAGGTAACCATCTTCCTACACGTATCACACATTCATTCTCGATCATATAAATGTTGCCGTGGTTTTCGATTGTATATTAAATAGTTGACCTTGTATATAAATCATTCCTATGCTTCTTAATTACTGCAATATCCCACTAGCCTGCCAATCATCCAAATGTGGTTCTTTTCCCATGTTTGATGAAATCTTAGTCATTCTGTTCCTATTTGGTATATTTATCTTTCCTTCATTTTATCCTCTTTCTCTATTCACCTTTCTTACCTTTCACATTTTTTGTTTATTCACTGTCATTACCCTTCACCCATTATGTCCGTACTTCTATAATAGAACTGTCTTCTTGTCCGAGTGTCCAGTTGTTGACATTTACAAATGTATTATGGTATACACACCCGACTGTAGCCCTATACGTCATGTACTAATTATTGATGATCATGGGTAGTGATTTAACTCAGTATAGGGCGGCGATCGGCTGTTTCTACCATCGTACACACTCTACATTAATATCTCAACAGTTTTTATTTTACATACATTTTCTAAAATTATTCACGTGTTACAGGTCCAGTGTGATGTCCATTTTAAGAAACATTGCTTTTATCACTCATTTTATCTTATCTTGTATCGTTAATAACTCTAACTTCCTCTTTATGCTGCAGCTTCTCCTCCTTTCCTGTAACGACGTTCATCCTAACCCCGGCCCCCTCAATCATAACAACGATCTATCTATCTTTCATTTAAATATACGTAGTCTGAGAAATAAGATGTCGTTTTTAGAAAACGTTTCTTCTGATTATGATATTGTCTGTGTCACTGAGACTCACCTTGATCCATCAATAGCTGACTGTGATATACTCCTGGGTGCTTATGAACTTTACCGTAAAGATCGAGGAACTCCGGGAGGGGGGATAACTGTTTACACTTCCAGTCTCCTGTGCTCCCGTCGTAGAGCTGATTTAGAATTTCAGGTGGGTGAAGTTGTTTGGACAGAGATCCAGTTTCCAGATAAGAAATTCCTCTTATGCACATTATACAGACCTCCAAACACAACACACTCCTTTTGGAATCATTTTAAACTGTCATTAGAAACTGCCATACAAGAAACTCCACATGTAGTAGTAGTAGGCGACATTAATGTTGATCTCTTAGTTGTTGAAAACACACATACAATCCATGACATTATTAACTCCTTTCACTTGACAAACGTTATAAACAAACCGACACGCATTGGACGGACGTGCTCTACACTCATTGACCCTATACTGCTTTCCGACACGTGTACCTTCAGTTTAGCCGACGTAATCGACATTGATAACGACATCTCTGACCACCAAGCCACGTGTGTAGAATTGACTGTTGACACTGCTATTGTTAAGATTTACAAGAGAAAAGTGATATGTTATAGTGACGCAAATTACGGACTTTTTAGTGATAGATTAGACGAAACTGACTGGCAAGATCTTTTTTCAATGACACACTCCCCAGATGACATGTGTGATATTTTTACATCAAGATTTTTAGATATAGCTGGGGAGTGTATACCGACAAAAATAGTGACAGTACGACCAAATGACAAACCTTGGTTTAACGCTAACTTAAGACGTGAAATTAGAAAAAAAGACAGACTTTTAAAATATTTCAAATTAAATCGAACCTCCGCTAACCTCACTAACTTTCGGAAACAACGTAATCATGTGAATAATCTTAAGAAAAGCACTAAAGAAAGGTTTTATGCGGACATAAATGGCATTCTTGATCAATACTCTGTTTCGAACCCTAAAAATTTTTGGAAAATTGTCCGCAGGCTAATTAAAACAACTGATACTGCCAACATTATACCTCCTCTCAGAAATGAATTTGGTCAAATCGAAATTACAGAAGACGGTAAAGCTAACACTTTAAATGATTACTTTGCTTCCATTTCTACTATCGACGATTCCAATACCGACGTGCCTGTTGTACAACTTAGGACGGACGCTACTCTATCTGACATACCTTTCAATTTGAACGACATTATCGACATCCTTAAATCGTTAAATATTAGTAAAGCTGTAGGTATTGATACCATAAGTCATCATATGTTAAAAAACACAGCACTATCAGTAGCTCTTCCTCTTTCTCTTATCTTTAGATCTTCTTTAGAAACTGGTATCTTTCCCAAACAATGGAAAAAAGCATTAGTAATGCCTATATTCAAAAAGGGGGATAAACAGGTAGTTTCAAATTATAGACCTATTTCACTATTAAGCACTGTTGGTAAAGTTTTTGAAAGATTGGTAGTGAAATATTTGCACAACTATTTATTAGATCATTCATTAATATATAAATATCAGTCTGGTTTCCAGCCAGGTCATTCGACAGTACATCAAATGATTGAATTATATCACACTTTATGCGAAAACTTAGAAAAAAAACGTCCTTCATGTATAGTTTTTTGTGATATTTCAAAGGCGTTCGACCGTGTATGGCACAGGGGATTGGAAGTTAAACTAGCAAATTATGGCATTTCCGGAAAATTGTTAGCGTGGTTCAAAAATTATATTAGTGATAGACAACAACAAGTCTTTGTGGGAAATACGAAGTCTTTGGTTAAATCTACCAATGCCGGAGTTCCTCAAGGTTCTGTATTAGGCCCTCTTTTATTCATTCTATATATTAATGACATAGCTGATAACCTGGAAAGTCTTTGTAAATTATTCGCAGATGATACCTCCTTATTATACTGTGATACATCTCCTCAAACTATTGAAAGAAAAATAAATAACGATTTAGATAAAATTAAACACTGGGCTAGTAAGTGGTTAGTAAATTTCAACCCTTCTAAAACAGAGGCATTACTTGTTTCCAACTTTGAACTTGAATATGCAATTGAAATTAGGTTTAATAATGTAAATGTAGACTTTGTAGAAAATCATAAGCACCTTGGAGTAGTATTAAGTGAAAATTGTAAATGGAGTATGCATATAGAAAATATTTGTAAAAATGTGTCAAAACAGGTAAGTGTTTTACGAAAACTGAAGTATTTGTTAAATAGACGAACTTTAGACAAAATTTACAGAGCATATATTCTTCCTTTACTAGAATATTGTTGTGAAGTTTGGGACGGATGTACCCTCGGTGACGCAGACAATCTAGAAAAACTACAGTTAGAGTCTATCCGTATTATAACAGGTTTACCATCTTATGCAAGTAGGGTTTCATTATATTCAGAAAGTGGACTCGAACCACTAGTAAATAGAAGAAAGAACAGAAAACTACAACTTTTTTTCAAAATTCAAGCTAACCTCACGCCGAATTATCTTTCAGCTTTACTACCTCCTTTAGTGTCACAAAATGTAGAATATAACCTCCGTAATGCAAACCATTACTCCTTACCTAACTTCAGACTTCAACTTTCTAATAGTTCTTTTTTCCCGTCTACTATTCGACTTTGGAATAATTTAGACCCTGGCATAAGACAGAGTAGGTCAGCCCCAGCTTTTAAAAACTCTCTTCGTAAGCTTAATGACATAAATTTCCCCTCTTATTATTTGTTTGGTGACAGAAAATCTAATATTTTGCATGCTAGATTAAGAACTAATTCAAGTACTCTAAACGACGACTTATTTCATGCTAACTTAATTGATTTTCAAATTTGTCATTGTGGACATTCTATTGAAAATGCATTTCACTTCTTTTTTATTTGTAACAAGTACATAGATCAGAGAATAAAGTGGTACCGTGAGTTAAATGATTTCATCCCACTGGACCTACAGCTTATTCTACATGGCAGTCATGAATTATCCAAAGCAGACAACGAAAAAATATTTCTGCACACTCAGAAATATATTCACGATACAAATAGATTTTGATTTTACATTTGTACTTTCTCTACCACCTACCTCTCTCTATCACTCCATTCGTGCAAGTCTCCCCATTTTTTTTTCATTTTTTTTTTCAACATATCTCTCTTCAGTACTTAATATATTTGATATATTGTGTTTTTGAAAAAGGGAAAAAGAAAAAAATCATATATATATATGTAAATTGTTTAACCCCTTTAACTCTATCAAAGTCTGCGTCTTTTATCTTTCTCGACTCATATGGCACTTGGGAAACGGAAATATCAGAAGGAAAGGAAAGACCAAAGCGAAAGAAAACCGTGGCAGGGGATATGATGAACATTGAAAAGCCGAAAGTTACGAGTAGTGGATTGTGTACTTGTGCCATCTGGGTCGAGAAAAATCATTCACGCAGTCTTAAAAAAAAAAGATGTTTCAATTACTAGTGGAAATGTCTAAATTATTTCATAAAAGAATTAAAATGGAGATTGTCACATTCTTTTCACATACTTGCACCTTCTTACACCCCATCCTTACCCTTCCCTTATCCACACTCCCACACTAAATAATTATTTTATTGTTAATGTCATCTTGTATATTTTGTATGTGTTATATAATATTGTATGGAAAGGGCTTGATATAAGTTGGAAAACTTGTGCCCAATCCTATTGTATATATTTGATACAATAAAATATGTTTAAACATTCATTCTCTCGCATGCGTCCTTAATGTAGTATAAATGTAGTATAAATTAAAGTGGAACTTGAAAGGGTAACCTTTTAAGTGTGGGTTCCGGTTCGGTCGTTGAATTTTTCTGTTACATTTGGTACCTAACTTAATATACGCACGGATGGTGGTAAAGGTCATAGTCGAAGATTTAAAAAAAAAAAAAAAAAACCAATGCGTAAAATTATTCACTTTTATTTTACACCTTATTTTTAAATTCACACTTGGGTTAGACACGGCTCTCCGATTTCCGCCCCACAGTTTTCATGAACGTAGAAAGAATAAATTGCTCATAACCAAATTCAAACTAGACCTGCATATGATCATATAATATTATACAAATACAAACCAAATTACAGTTCAATATGTGTAGCTTTTAAAGAGTAACACAACGGAAACAAATTATGACTATATGACGGAATGATAGAAACAACGTATGCCCCCTACCAGGAAATCACAGCAAATACTGCTGTACTATGAAATCAGAAAATATCTATTTCAACAGTTTTAACGAAGGAAAATGCCCTGTTCTCAGAAAAAGTATACCAACAGTGAAGAATCCCTTCATTAAAGAGGCTTACCCGCAGACGGACCGGTAAACGGCACATCTCCGATCACTAAATACACTTCAGTACACGTTTCTATGTGACAAAATTAGAGGCTTTCTGACTTTATTTCTTGAAAACAATTACAGAATATGTATTTAAAAGACGTTTTAAAACTCAACCTGAGAGGGAAATGTATGGAATATAACGGCAAATCTTCTTTGTAAATCGCCGCTGCCTTTGAAGTTATCACTGTGCGGCACTGTGCACGTGCTTGCTTCTTTGATGTGTCAATCAAATTAGACTCCACTTTATAGCGGGGACTTATTGCGGGTTGCGATTAAATAAATAATATTAAAAAATGAGGTTTTAATATCACTTTTCAGCGTTTTATAAGGAAAATAAAATGAAAAACTCAACAATTCCAACAATCTGTCATGTGTTTTTGATTTTGATTTAAACATATTTTATTGTATCTTAATATATACATGGGAATTGGGCACAAGTTATCAAACTTATATTAAGCCCTTTCCCTATATAATTTTACATACATATAATACATTTATTTTACAAGATGACATATATTTACATATGAGAGAGAGAGAGAGAGAGAGAGAGAGAGAGAGAGAGAGAGAGAGATAGTTATAATGAAGATATAATTTAAAAAAAAATCATTATGACTATAGATTATCAAATGAATAAACAATTCAAGTAAACTATTCCAATAAACTATTCCGATGCCGATAGCAGAAGTTCAGAATAGTTTATTGGAATAGTTTACTTGAATTGTTTATTCATTTGATAATCTATAGTCATAATGATTTTTTTTTAAATTATATCTTCATTATAACTCTCTGTCATGTGTAAAAAATCTTTTTCTATTAGCCATTTTTTCTGATCTCTCTGCGGGTAAGCCTCTTTAAGAGAGCATGTTTAATTGCAATGTGTGGGGTGCAACTTAAAGTGACCTCACATCTAATGAAATTTAAGCCAAGCCATCATCCTTGGTCGACTAATATCTGACTTGTTTTGGAAAAACAACATGACTGCACCTCTCAACAATGCGAATCAAATTAAAAAGGTCCATATTTCTCCATGGTTACCGTCGTGGGCATTCGTGTCGCTCCGACACATCTAGTTTACACATAACCTATATCTGTTTTCATATTGTTTTTGTTTAGTATAACTGCAGTGGACGACATGAGGGCAGAAGCGACCCCTATCACGCTAAACATTACCTTGTGTACCGAATGTAGTAACCAGGGAAGCTGTAATCTGACAGATACTCGCAAATCGAACGCGCCGCTCTTCAGACTTAATGTTTGTAATTGTGACGTCGGCTATGAAGGTAAATACAGCATAATTACTTCCGGATAAACAAATAAATAAAGTCACTAAGATCTGGATTGTATCAGGTATATATCAATTAAATCGTGCTACAAACAGAATATATCAGTATTTTTACAATGTTTTCAATTAAAGTCCGAAAAAAATCTGTCTTACATTTTTTTTTTTTTTTCAAAACAATATCATCGGTTATAATGTAAAGCGATCGCCTAAATTTATTTTACAAAAAGATGGTTCACCAAAAACCGAAATACCGGATTTGGAACTGAAATTACCTTGTCAGCCAACGGAAATGCATGTTTCAAGGAAAAGTTAATCATAAAAAAAAGAATTTTATTTCACGAGTATTTTTCTTTCTGTCTCAAGGTTTGGACTGTGAGAGCGAAGTAGATGGGTGTGTTGGCGATCCCTGTTCTGTAAATAGGAATTGTACCGATCTATCCCCGGCGGAGGAACTGATCCAGGGTCGTGCATTCACGTGCTCTCCCTGCCCTGACGGACGGTATATCACAGATGGCATATTTTGTTTAGGTAAGTCAATTGACTTCATTGTCTATGTAAACTTACAAATGCATGCGTGTTTGTTTATTAATGGTGGATGTCAGTAGCGTTGCACACTTAGATATATCACTCCTTAACATCATGTAACCATCAATTAATTATGTTTTAATGTTACCATCCTTCCAGATATCGAATGTTGTTGGGTCAACGTAGATCTCGATGGTTGTCTGTTATAGTTTAATGCTTGCCTTAATGTTTCTTTGCAATTCTTGTATACTCCGTACATTATAATTTCTTGAAGACATATCGGGTGAACATGTCCTGCTGGTGTAGCCATTTTTTGTTAATATCGAATGTTGTCAAATCTCTTTAATATACCCAACATTTCCAGGTGTCGAATGTTGGTCTTATTCCTATAGTGTATGTTGAGCATTGCTACGTTTTCTTTTAGGTATCGAATGTTGCCACATTTCATTGGCGATAACCAATAATACAGTTCATTGTTAATATAAGTCATTGACGTATTTCTATTATATTTTATATATCAGCTTGTCATGGTTCCTATGTAAATATTAAATCTGTCATGGTTTCTACGTAAATATCAAAAGTTGTCATGGTTTCTATGTAAATATCAAATGATGCCATGGTTCCTATGTAAATATCAAACGTTGTCGTGATTTCCATGCCGATATTGTTGAGTTCATGATTGTTGCTGTTCCATTTACAGATATCAATGAATGTCTGAATGAAACCCTTGCCGCTGTATGTCCAGCAAACTGCATCAACACTGAGGGAAGTTTCTATTGCGAGTGTGGTGCCGGTTTTCGTGGGGATTCTACGAGCTGTCAAGGTAATAGTTATCATTTACTCAAAATACTAGGTCTCTCTCATTGATATAGTTTTCGTTTAATATTGTGTCTAGTTTTGTTTAATAAATAAAGCATAACAAGGTGTGTTCTTGTTGTCGCAACTTCATTTCTTATTTTGCTGATATATTGTAACCTCTCCTACAGATTCATATGGCGGCTGTGGCGATGTAGCCTAAAACGCTTATGGATGTAAAACACTTCATTCTGTTTGTCCGTGTTTCAGATATCGATGAATGTTTTGAAAGTACGCACAAATGCGATCAGGAATGTATCAACATAGATGGTAATTACTTATGTGGTTGTTACTATGGATACGACCTTCAACCTGACGGATTTACCTGTATTCAAGGTATAGTGTACATCATTGTTCATTCATAACTGTCAGACAGTCATTGACAATAATTAATTAAACTATATGGGGTTATCTTTTTCATAAATTATTGAAATTGTCAATAGTTACACTCCGAATTGTTTTGTCCTTAAAACAAAAACCACCAAAGAATGACATCGCATACCCGAAACTCGAACATCATACACCATGCAGGAAATGTAAATAAAAATAACAATTTTACATTTGTTAAACTATCTTATTCCACTATGTATAAAATACTTTCTTCATATTCATGCATTGTCGTTATTTTAACTCCACTCCTATCATTTGAATCTCGACATAGGTATGTACTTGCATTTAAATGCCTCACCAGTAGGCAAAGAAAGAAATTGTTAAATATCTTACAAATTAACTGAATTTCAAATTCACTATATAATACAAATAATAGAGCTATATCGATTGTTACATTAGTCGAGTGAGTAAAATCTTTCGGTCGAAATTCCAGTCAAATATATGTAAAGACATTGTTAAAAAACGTATTTTAACGTATTATCGGTATAATAAGCATGCCTTATACTCTTACAGTCCTCGATGTTTGCGCAATACAAAACCTCACCTGTTCCTATGCCTGTGGCAATACGTCTGATGAGGCTGTTGGCTGTATATGTCCAAACGGATATACACTGGATAGCACAGGACAGACCTGCATCAGTAAGTATTAAGTTGTCATATTGTAGACAGGTTTGTATGCGTCAGGTGCTTCTAGATCTGCATGCGTTGTATCTAGTTTGGAAATAATCGCATTAAACATTATATCGTGTTGAATTTACTTTCCAAACATACTTTCAAATATTGCTGTTTTTAGTGGGTTAAAGTTTGGTTTTTGGGGATAGAATGAAATCCTAAATAATGCATAACATATTGACAATAATTAAATAAAGATACTTTGGTCTCTCGTATTTATTCTTCAATTACATCAACTTTGCTTCAAACCATCAAAAATAATCATATTAAAAGTATTAGAAGCGAGTATTTATCTTGAAAATAAATCTCGGGAAAATCTTTGAAAATTAGAATATCACAATCGCAGGTAATTATCTTCTTACTTAACTTGATATATATTTTCTTCTCGCTGACACGTATCCACATGTATAAGAAAATAAATTGAAAGTTTTTAAATATCCCTTCTCTTTGTCGCAGATATTGACGAGTGCAGCCTTAACATCTGCCAACAAAACTGCAGTGACACTGATGGTAGCTTTTTCTGTACCTGTTTTGACGGTTACTCGCTCGATTCAGATAAGACATCTTGTAAAGGTAAGATGCCATGCCCCACTTTCATCAATATTCTGTAACGACGAATTTCCTTAACTTAAAATGTTTTAACAGAAATGCAGTACAGAATTTTAGGATAGCGCATTAACTAAAATTGTTTCCTTTGAATTATGTAATGCTTTCCTAGAAAAGAAAAAAACGGGACCAGAACCATGTATTTGTACGATATCTGGCGAGACTTTTTGTAATGGTAATATCTTGAAAGAGACATCATTCATTATAAAGGTTGGAAAATATCATTTTTATTTCACATTAAAAGATTGACAAATCAATCGGTGTATGTTTATTTAATTAAGTTAATTTATTGTAAACTTTTAATCCATATGTGTACCTGTAATATCAGCGTTTCATTTAATTTGATTTAAATTTACCTTTCAATTCTTAAAGCATGTGCTTTCCCGTCTTGGGGTCCCGGATGTGTCAATACTTGTGCCTGTGGATCTGGGGCTTTGTACTGTGACCCTGCCGTTGGATGTGTCTGCTCGTCCGCTTGGGAGGGTGAAGACTGCAGGACTGACATAGATGAGTGTACAGTTGATCCCTTTATATGTGGTATTGACCGAATTTGTGAGAATATCGATGGATCATACAAGTGTAACTGTCCATCTGGATATGTTCGGGATAATGATACATGTGTGGGTAAGTAATCGCTACGTAATAATGGATAATGGTTTTATTTCGTTAGTAATCATTATTCGTTAACATGGTTAACATTTTGAAATCATACGTGAAAATCACTTAAACTCCCTTGTTCGATGCAGATTTAGTTCCAATAATAGTATACCACCAATAAGAACATGCCTCCATATGAAATGTTACACGTTTCTTCAATCCATGGGGAGGCATAGATTCGTACCATCAAAATTTAAAAAAAAAATCATAGAAAGGGAAATCCCACTAAAATGAATGAATCTACTGTATTTTGTACATGCAAATATATAACGATCTTATTTAGGTTATATCTTAGGTGCCTAAGTTTTATGTAGCTATTTGATTTGTTTTTTTTTTTTTTTTTTTTTTCCTTTTTAGATATTAACGAATGTGTCATCTCCACTGATAACTGTTCCTCGGTAGCCGTGTGTGAGAACTTTGAGGGAGGCTTTTCCTGTCAGTGTCCAACGGGCTACATACCAAATGGGTTCAGCGACTGCACAAGTAAGGATACATTGTTATTGACATTGAAAATATCTTTCGTTATCACAGATGATTTTAACTATTTCGCTTGAATTTTACGCTTATTGCAATATCATAACATCGAAAATTTTGCAAAGTATTAATTATTGGGCTATTGCACCACATCAAGATTGCTTCAACTTTTACTATCCCTCGTCGCCTCCAAGGTACAACACTAGGCCATTACAATAACTGATGAATCATGGGGAGCATCTGTTTGATGCAGTTGAATTCATTTTGGCTCTTCTTTATCTTACTCTGAATGAATATTGAAAGGTGCTTATAATTTAAGTGTGTCTTTTGAATAATCATTTTCACTGTATTAGTTTGGAAATTGAAGATAAATGTATATAATAGGATAAATATCTTAAAATAGAGTGACATTTCACCTGTCAACTTTCTGTTCTTCAGACATTGATGAGTGCTCCCTTAATATTGACGGTTGTTCCCACACGTGCAAGGACACAGTTGGAAGTTACAACTGTTTCTGTGAGAATGGGTATGCTCTTGAGTCAGACAGAAAGACCTGCTTCCTTGGTAAGAATACGAAATAATTCCATTAACTTCAAATAGAGTATGTTTCTCGAAACTCTTAGATTTCCGTTCAATTTAAGGTCAATAATCAATTAAAATATCACAATTTTGACTATTGAAACTATCGTAAAATCAATCTAAAGTCGTCGTCGTTATTTTTTAATCAGTTTGTTGATATTTTTATTTGTGCAGTAACCAATCCGTGCGAGTTTTTCCAAAACCTGAACTGCAGCCAGGGTTGTAGGACTGTCAATGGAACACCGGAATGTTTCTGTGAATCCGGCTACATGCTTACTACAGATCTAGAGACTTGTGTTGGTAAGTATTCTCTTATCTACCTTGTATATTCTACTACATAGGCTTTCGTATAAAATAATGGTATACAGTGTTCTTGTTTCTTTTATTTCAAAGGGATTGATTTTGAAAGCACTTTCTTCAAAGATGTTAAATAATTTAAAACAAAACGACATGTTTTGTCCTTGAAAATGCGAATTGCAACGCTAATATATAACTTTTGCATCTGAAATAACTTCTATGCAATATATACAATGTGTTATCAGCTTTTGTTTTTCTGCTCAATTGAGGTTGCATGAAACTTGGAAAACATTCTTACTAAACATCATTGGAAATTGCGAAATTGTTTGTTTCCACATAGATATAAACGAATGCAATGTTGCTAATGGAGGGTGTAGCCAGACTTGTACCAATGTGGAGGGAGGCTTTCAGTGTCTTTGTAGTACTGGCTTCAAAATAGAGAACGACGGAAAGACATGTACAGGTAATAATGTGTTATCAGCTTTTGTTGTCTTAATAGAGACATGGCATTTCATTTGTACTTATAAGGGAAAGATTAATTTCCAATTGTCCAACTTGTTTTAGTTACAATTTGTAGTTTTGTGTACTGTGAAATTGTAACATACAGCTCTCCATTTGATGTATTAATAAAATAATATTGCAAATAAATCATTGATAATCTTAAGATGATCAAAATAAGAACTCCCAGGTTATGAGTTTAAAAATGTCAAGGTGATACATGAATAATTTTGTAATTAGCATGTGACGCACAACATTGGGGTGACAACTGCGCAAATCAGTGCAACTGTGGCGAGCGTGGAACTGATAGGTGTGATAGCGTGCTCGGCTGTGTCTGTAAATCCGGATTTGCTAGTGTGATGTGTACTGAGGACATCAACGAGTGTGACGTTGGTTTGGTCTGCCTGGGAGCTAACGAAGAATGCGTTAACAATGTTGGATCCTACAGCTGCCAGTGTGCGACCGGCTACACTTATGACAATGGGGGACTCTGTCAAGGTAATGTTTCTGCACTATTTTCATGCAGCTTATTGCATGCTGAGGGACAAACAATATATAGTACTAAACACTTTAGAAAAAGAATTATGGCGGTTTAAAGAAAATAAATGTTAAAAAATATATACCAGCGAAAGAAAATACCAAAAAAACACTTCAGATAAGTTTACAGCGAAGTGAAAGCGTTAATTGTTGCCTGTATAAATGTATATATAGTACCAAGTAAAAACATGATTTGTCGCCTTGGTTTATGTTGTATTTCGACAAATCAAGCCAGATTTTGATGAGATTTATGGGTATTTTTCAGATATTGATGAGTGTGCACTTCCCCGGAAAAAATGCGATCAGAATTGTATTAACACCGTGGGTAGTTTCTACTGTGAGTGTTTCGATGGCTTTGTCGGAACTGATATCTGTACAGGTGAGCCTATAATTAGCTACATTTACCTACAATTTTTTAACACTGCAGTTTTCAGTAAACTTAGAATATTAAAAACTTATTAAATTCAGTTGTTTATGTATTCTCACTGAAGATCATTTTTTGAAATGTAAATAAAATTCGTGAGAAGCCCCATGGTCTTTAAATTGAATCTTAAATCCAATGGATATTAAAACATTAGTTTGATAAGGTTTCAGAAGTATGTTTCATACTGATTTGTATATAATTCTTCATTTCCTTTGATACAGATATCAATGAGTGTACATTAGACGCAGATAATTGCTCCCAGACATGCATCAACACGGAAGGGAGCTATCGTTGCTCTTGTCTTGACGGATACATCTTAGACGCTGTGAACAAGCGCCAATGTTCAGGTAGCTTTCGTTTAATGAAAATCATTGTTTACTGACATAAAATGCTACCGACACCTGTCTTTTATTGTGACGTGGATTTGCTTTTGATCTACATGGTAGGTGTCTTAGAACAAGCAGAGGTCGCTTACTCTACCGGAACACCTTGTCTTCTGTTTTTAATGAACTTTGTTTAAATCATGTTTTGCCGTATTTCATCCATGTAGAGTTAGACAAACGTTGCTTACACGCTAGAAATATCTTTCCGGTTATGAACTAACTTCCAGGATGTCAAAGCACCTTATATTCTTTCTTCTGAAAATATCAGGAGTTTCTATATAATATCTATTAAAGTATAAAATATTGTACCGATAATTTCATTTTCTTAATTTCATTCAATTGATACATTGTTGTTTGTATAAGAAATGTGAACACATATGTATGTATCAATTCCAAATTACATAGAAGGAGCTTAACGTGGTAAAAATAGTAAAAACTTTTTTTTTAATTTCAGCGAAAACATCTTGTTCCATATTATCCTGTGGTCAGACGTGTGCTATAGATTCTTACCTTCAGGAATACTGTAGTTGTTCCAGCGGATACCAAATGAATGCTGATAATGTTACCTGTGATAGTAAGTTAATTAATTATATTTTCAAAAATATTTCAATATAACCTCAGTTCTGTTTTGTAGGTCAGTTTTTTAATATATAGTTCATTAATGTTACACGTGTTGTTTGCTTTCCATATACTAGTAAGCATATGATTTGATTATGAGTATGATAAGAACAAATGTAGGGATTACAATTTCTAGTTTTTAGAGAAATATTCGATATCCTGTTTGAATCAACAATATATTTAGCAATTGATATTAGGACAAGGAAAATAGCATAATGTTTCATTGAAATATTTTTTTCTTATAAATAATACACATATGCATTGGTCATATGCCCACATTTTCTCCTTGGGCTTACTGTATAGCCGTATGTCAATTGACCTGCATTACATACCAATGCCACAATAAACATGACGAAAACTGTAGCTTATCTTCCCTATCACTTTGAATTATGTAATGTATTTGTTGTCTTACAGATATCGACGAATGCCTTGCAAATCCCTGTTCTCACAATTGTACCGATTATTCACCTGGATATGCATGTTCTTGCCCTGCGGGGCTGAGTCTCGATAATGACGGCGTTACATGTACAGGTAAATATATTTTATATAACTACGGTAAGGATTTGTTTTCCAATGGTTTAAATATTCACGATTTTGTCAAAAGCTTAGTGCGAAAATTTGTCATTCGAATTATTGGTTTTAAAGGTCAACAATTATCTTCTATATAATGATTCCTTTCAGTGTATGTGTTATTATTTTTTAGAACGATCTCGAAATTGACGAAAATTAAACTCTTGAAAATGAAAGTATTAACAACATGTTGTTTATAAATATAGACGTATATCACCGGCAATTAATGCACATATGCTTGATTAAAAACGAAATTGAATATGAACTGATGTATATGTTTAAAAGATACAGTGTATGTATACTTGTAATAGATTGTTGATTTTAAAAGTCAAAATCACTTCGCACACGTCATAGTAAACACCATATCCATGCTATATAAGATATAATATAAGATATAATAGCCGTATCAACTATATAGATATACGCTTTCTATTATAACATATTTGTATGAACATACCTTTCATTCAGAATGTCGGGATGGCACTTATGGATATGAATGCAATAACGCATGCGAGTGCATAACAGCCAACTCTGCGGGAGCCTGTGACAAAGTGACAGGAGACTGCGCGTGTAAAGTGGGTTGGAATGGAACCACGTGCAGCGAAAACATTAACGAGTGTGACGTCATTCCTAGTGTGTGTCCCCCTAACTCTGTATGTAACGACAGAAACGGTAGCTATAGCTGCAACTGCGATCCTGGTTTCGCAAACGCTGCCATAAGTGGACTGTGTACAGGTAAAGTCAGAGGAAAATTATTTAAGACTAGAACAGGTTATTGTTTGTGATGTATTAGTGTTCAATGTCATAATTTCCTAGTGCTTTTCGGGGTTTTTCTTAGCAAAAATATTAACTTTCCATACAAGAGGATAAGGCAAAGGCGTTTAAAAGATATATATAAGCCTTTGTTCAAATTCGAATCGCTTTTTATACTCCGATGGCTTTAATTATATATCTGAATGTAATGTATTATATAAGATTCATTATTTCATTTCATAACTCGAAGTCCATGTGATATTTGTTCTATTTTCCACCGATAACAATGTTATAATAAGCATATTTACTTTTTTGCAATTTTTAGAATGTTCCGCTGGAAGGTACGGAACGAACTGTGCCGGAGTATGCATGTGTAATGTCTTCAATACTATTGGATGTGATAAGGTGACTGGATTCTGTGATTGTTCCAATGGATGGAACGGCACTACCTGTGATGATGACATAAACGAATGTCTTTTGAACTCATCGGCGTGCGGTATAAATTCACAATGCCGAAACACGAACGGGTCATACGTCTGTGACTGTGATGCTGGGTTTGCAAAGAAAATGTCCGATGCATGCGAAGGTACGTATGTCAATGATATGCAGGTATACATTGTGAGTAGGTTGCGTCATCGCTTAATGATGTAAATATATCTTTGATTGGGTGTGTTATATTTTCATAATTATATTTTATACTGTATATTACATAAATCACATAATATACTGAATATACTGTATTCAGTCTAAAGTATATTCAGTCTAATCTCTATATAGAAATCTAAATGCTCGTGCTAAATATTCGGTATCTGTAATTATCCATTTTGCACCTTGGACAAAAACGTCTGAAAAAACTGGTATAAACTGGTATTTATAACTGGTATTGTCAATATTATGTTTTCGTGGTTCAAATTCTTGCGAAAATTAAAACAGCAAATGATTGAAGTAAAAATTATTTTCTCTTATTAACACTTTAAAGATAACAATAGTTACATTAGTGTATTTCGGTCGAGTATGCTTTTTACCATATCACATTTCATCATATTTTTTCCAGATGTTAATGAGTGTATGATGGGCTATGACAATTGTAGTGCCAATGCTGATTGTATTAACACCGTCGGATCCTACAATTGTATATGTACACCAGGATATATAGGAGATGGCTATACATGTGGTAAGTGTCCTGATAAATACTGTTAATAATATTGTTTATTTGAATAATATATCTCGTCTATCTATATATCTTTGAAAATATCTTTAAAGTAATATGTGATAATCCATAAGATACTCCGGCAACGAATATAAATGTTTTTTCATAACTTGTCAATACAAAATTATCAAACATCAGTGTATTATATTATTAATTATATTGAAAGTATGAATATCTTTTATCAAATAGCTACATAAGGTGATTAATTATTTCAGTTTTAAACACAACTACGACTACTAAACCATCACCAACCACAACCCCTTCTACAACAACCACCACTACTACACCAACAACCACCACTAATACACCAACAACCACCACTACAACACCAACAACCACAACTAATACACCAACAACCACCACGACACCTACAACACCAACACAAACCACTTACATGCCAACACCGCCCAAACCCAAACCTTGCAATGATACTGCCTATCCAAGCATCAAGCGATTAAGCAAGACATCTTTCTTGAGTATCTTGATAAAATCGAGCGTAAGTGAAGAAATACCTGTTCTTCCATGTGGTAAAATAGGTTGTAATATTCCAAGCCATGGACAGAATTACATGTACGGTCAATCTGAACCATCAATGGACGTAAGAAATAAAGCACCCATGTCGGAAATGTTGAATGCTGAACAGGGACCAGAATCACCAAGGTTTAACATGTTGGACGGAGAAAAAGAGCCAGAGCCGCCTAAGTGGTTGAGGATGTTGGACGGTGTAAGAGAACCGGAACCCCCTAGGTTGGACATGTTGGACGGAGTAAGAGAACCAGAGCCGCCTAGGTTGAACATGTTGGACGGAGTAAGAGAACCAGAGCCGCCTAGGTTGAACATGTTGGACGGAGTAAGAGAACCAGAGCCGCCTAGGTTGGACATGTTGGACGGAGTAAGAGAACCAGAGCGGCCTAGGTTGGACATGTTGGACGGAGTAAGAGAACCAGAACCTCCTATGATTAACTTTCGAGAATTGGAAAGACACTCTCAACCGGAGAATGGATTAAACGAGGGATATGATGATGAATATAATAACGACGATCAGCAACTGCAGTATGAAGACGGTACAAGATATGAAAATGATGGATACGGTGATCTTAGAGACGACTATGAATTTGATCAAGGTATTATATATGGCAACGCCAATAATGAAGAGATGGGTTATGCTGTAGGGCCTGAAAACGACGGTCGTCAAG
This sequence comes from Pecten maximus, assembly GCF_902652985.1. Classification (NCBI taxonomy): domain Eukaryota; kingdom Metazoa; phylum Mollusca; class Bivalvia; order Pectinida; family Pectinidae; genus Pecten; species Pecten maximus. The sequence goes on from NC_047020.1 coordinate 33,729,233, forward strand.
ATATGGATCCTGCTGAAGACTATTCCATGGATAAATCGGCATATGGTAGGGAAAGGGGAAAAGAAGAACTAGAACTGGAAGACCAAGACGACCGAGAATTAGAGGAAGGTCCAGAACTGGACGGTGATCAAGAACAAAACGCATATCAAGAAACAGACGAAGAACAAGAACCGGAAGAAGATCAAAACGAAGATGATGAACAGGACATGGATCAAGTATCAGACGAAGAACAAGACGAAGATCAAGAACAAGACGAAAACCAAGAACAAGACGAAGATCAAGAACAAAATGAAGATCAAGAACAAGACGAAGATCAAGAACAAGACGAAGAATCAAGACGAAGATCAAGAACAAGACGAAAATCAAAACGAAGAACAAGATGAAGATCAAGAACAAGATGAAGATCAAGAATTAGACGGAGACCAAGAACAAGACGTTGACGAAACCGGTTTATCAACAAATTACAACAATGGACTTGAGCAATTCTTTATAGCTCCCGCACAAATTCGTAATATGTTGGAAGGTCATATGGGAACGGCGAATGCAAACTTTGGAGGATATTTTGGGAAAAACCAACAAAGGATATCAAATATTCCAGCAATACCACCGGATTCTACATTTCCTACGTCCTCATTTATTCCAAATTTCCCTAACTATTTCCAATTATTTAACAAAAATCCAGACAAAAAAGCCTTCAACGAGCGTTAGAGATATATAGGAAGGAAATAAATATATGATAACCAAAGGAACGCGTACGGAATATTCGCATGCTGTTTTTTTTCAACCTTCGTTTAGATATTCTTTTATAAAAGTTATATATCATTTGTAGTGCATATTATTTATGAATTATATACTTTATTTATTTGAACAGCATGTCTTAATTTATGCGTAATTATTGCTGATCTCGGGGAATATGTCTTCTTACATAGGCGAAAAGTATTTTGATAATTGAAATATAACTTTCAATTGTACCATACCTGAAAATAATAATTGTGTAATGTGTATGAACATGTGATGGCATTCAAGCAAATATGTGTTGTATTTATGTAGTTTTTTATTAAAGAATTACATATTAAGAAAATGTGTTACGTTTTCATTGATACCAAGAAATCGATTAGATTTGAATGCTGAATACCATGCAATTGTTTGATAATATGTACATATATTGACAATATCACTCCATGTGTTATATCAGAGAAAGGAAAATAATGTATCGTAAAATGGGTATGTTGTAGAATTGCAGGTTGCCTTCTATTTCTCTTATTTTAGGGACATTAAAGACTCCGAAACTGATACTGTATAACATGAAATGTTCGTTGTGTATACACTTTCTTTGTTTTCGTGGTTTGCTATGGAACTAAGAATATAAAGATAAAGAATGTTATTTTATGCACTATTGGTATATATACATAATGACCTGGCTAACATCAAAAGTTTGTACCTACCCGCTAGATAAATTGAAAGCTCCAAACCATGAAAGGAAATACACACGAATATTTCATGTTATACAGTATACACAGCTCCCACTGGAATAGTTGTTAATCGCTTTCATTTTCTAATCTATCACTTCTTTCGTGCATCAGTAAGCATAGTTTCTCGTGCGGACATTTTTACTCGAACAGTATAGTTTTTTTTTTTTTTTTTTTTTTTTGAAAATGACGATCTACAATATCATCTCTATAATGTTTCACAAATTCTATGAATACGCTATTTATCGTATTTGTCCGTATTCTATTCTAAAAAGAACAGAATACTATAATTACCTGGATACAATGTATCATTGTCTGTCAAATCGGAGCAGGGTCGTGTCACAGAAAATCTGTTGTCTGATTGCATTTAGGTAATATACCATGTAGTCCCATATGACACGGATGAGTGCGTATGGAACAAAATGTCGCCAATATACATCTTTTTAAATAGACATTTGCATTCAATTTTCCATCATGGCCACTCTGAGAGGTGCAAAGAAATATATTTCCTGTCTCGCACACACCAAAGTTTATATTATATCTTGTAAAATTCGAGATAGTTAGTAATACATGTAGGTTATTGCACATAGGAGATTCAAGCAGTTGGATATGTTTCATATTGACAGAAAAGGTGTTATTTTTCAGCCAAAGAATATATCGACTGATATTAACTGATAAACTGACTTTAGTAGACATCGGTCAAGTGTTACCCCACTATTTGTTATTTCAAATTTTCTAATTGAAAAGTTCGTTAGGAACAATTATTATATGGTATCGAACCGATTCAAAAAATTGTCCTTGTTACGAAATTTGCTTAAGAGTTACTTCCCTTTGGCCAGAAACGTGAATTCCCTGCAGTCAAAATGACAAAAGATTTAAGGTCACCTTCAAGATCTTGTTTACCGCAAACGCTTTATTACTATGAACGAAGATTATAGAGAATGACGTCACGTTTACAATACTGTTGGTAGCAACGTATATGCCTTGAGGTCAAACACAACCAAGAATACCAACAGAGTAACAAAGTCATCATTCTAGCTCAAAATGGATAAAATATTAACAAAAATATAAAATTTGCATGAAAACCTTTGAAACAGTATAATGAAAAGAAAACCGGTCTTCCCCGGCTGAGTTAATATTTTTTATAATTCCAGTTAATTATTTTATTGTTAAACACCCTCTAGCAAAATTAGCGTCACTGTATAAGTGTCGAAAACGTAAAAACACGGAAAATGCAGAGGCAGAGACAATCGTGCCAGAATTAGATGTTTTTTGGTCAGACATAAAATCTTTCGTATTATTTACTCTGTTACTCCCATGATATCGACCGAATCATGGCGTCTTGTTTTATATTTTGTACTTCTTTTCTTTCCTTTATTTCTTTGAAAACCTCATTGATTATGTCCTTTAATGGTATCTTTGTTGATTCTCAAAAATATTCTTGTGTTTGTCGTCGTTGTCGACACTGTGTAAGTCATTCCTGTGTGATTACATATGTTATTGATTATCATACCCCCGCCCCCTATTATAAATGTTTCTATAAAATGTAACATAATCTATATTTCTTCATAACATGGAAACGTGATGTGCAGAATTAAAATCGTTTTGAACAGAAAATACAGAGAGGAATCTGTTGGAATGGCAGTTTTGTAGTATCCTGATTTCCACCAAATTCTATCAATGTTGCTTGTCATAGTTTGGATTTGTCGTTAATTAAGTAATAAATACAAATATGATATTACGGGTAACACAACAGATGCGACGCAGGATGACACTTATTCACATCTGAAGAGGACTTCAGATTCATAATGCGTTTCCATCTGTTTTTAACTTTATGTTGTTTTATTGACATAAAGTTCATACTCTTCTTATTCATTGGTGTGTAGAACATTTTCTCTCTTAATTTAACTAGAAATCGTTGAAAATTATGTTTACCCCTGGTACCATTTCAAATCACAGTAAGATTACTGGTTTTGTGTCGTGTTGGATCGACGAAAGTGCGTGATATACAGTTAACTGTATCCGGATTGCGTGCGTTGATCTGGTGCTGGCATATAAACCTTGAGGGATCATTCATTAAGGAGATATATCTGAGGGAGGACTGTTAAATCATAACAACAGAAGAAATCAGATATTAATTATTTATACTAATAACACTTCTGTTATGGCACATTGTCTTGGAAACGCCGGATAACAAGCCAATATATTTTCACCTGAGTTTGCCTTAATGCAATGTATATGGATATATATATATATATATATATTCTTCATATCAATCCAACAGGTGGAAGTATTTTGATTTGGACTGCCGTGTTTATTCATCTTGCACATAGCCGGTGCATTGAAAGTGACTCCATAATGATAATTAATTATAACAATATTTTAAAAGTATTTTTTTACCACTTATCACAGCAATATAGGCATCTTAAAGACGTTCACAAATTATTATCTTTGATTTTCGGGCCGTTAGTTAACCACCATAATCTTTTTCAACTCCTCGGAGATCCTAACAGCTTAACTAGCACTTGACATTTTCCATTGCCATATGGCATTATCATTGATAGCTGCATCAACTGGAAAACAACTGAGTAAGGTATCTTGTTCAAGGTCATTACACAGTGCCCCTGCAGGGACTCATAAGATCACTAGTCCAGCTTCCTAACACTAATCCAAATTTGAAGGGTAACACCAACAATATACTTACTCTTCTTATACATCACTCTAATTCTGATTTAAAATCGGTAAAAACGATAGCAAGAATCTTGCAAAATGCTTTGTGTTCCGAAATGGTAGGCGTGGACTTATCCAGCGACGAAACACGTCATATAAAATTTGTCTCTAATCATGAAGGCGGGCATATCTTTCATCTGAACACAACTACTGGTACAATTGTTGATCCTTATTTAACTTGCATTTGACCCCTTAACCATATTTCTGATTCTCTTATGCAATGTATTTACATAAAATACGTGGATTTTCTGTTTACAGTATAACAATGATTGTTTTACCTGATGTATAGTATTCCTATATCACTACCTCTGTTTGATGTATGGCCTTCACGTCTGTTCAACTGACATTCTGCTACGATTGAATTGCAATAATAGGCAGGTGTTTGCGTGAGTGCATTTGCCAATATATCTGAGGCAATCGGATCAATGTCATTGCCATGGTGTAACAAGCACTATGCGTAAATTGATTTCATGCACCCAATTAAACAAATGAAAATATTTCTATATAAGGTACAATATGCGTCCGGGTTTGTGTTTTGCGTGATTTCCATATCAATATTCTAGGATCGTGAAAGATAATACTACTCGTTGGTAAACATCTGCATTACACGTACTGAAATGAAAAGCGCATTACAACACGAATATCCATATTAATCAAGAATAGACTTTTAAAGAGCCAAAGCTTACCTCTTTATTTCATTGGAACCTACCGGAGATATCCTGAATTATGTATCAAATTATTTTTTAATATTAAATTCACCTATTCATATGGGATTTTACACGTACTGAAATGAGAGCATATTACAACACGAATTTCCATTATAATCATTGATAGACTTTTAAAGGGCCACAGATTACCTCTTTATTTCATTGGTACCTACCTGGAAAATCCTGAATTGTGTATCAAATTAATTTTGTATATCAATTTCACCTATTCATATGGGATTTTCACCTTTAACATATCATCAATATACTAGACCTCATGTTTTAAATTCTAAATATCTATGAGGGATTGTCTCATCATGAGTTTCATGGATAGTATATAATGCGAAGGCGCAGGGTTACATCGAAATTAAAGTCTTAAAGGTACTTTTCATTTCTGTTTGATAACGTCATTAGAGCGAACTTTTTCAAACTATTAATTTCTACAAAAATATTATTCCTCTCACTTCCTTCTCGCTCTTGATAGGGAGTAGTCTTTTCCTTCCTAGTTGACACAGTCTTCTCTTCTGTCACCATTCACAATAGAATCACGTCATCGCTTCATACAGTTACCGTGTAACAACAGGATCCCATTCCATGCTCAACATGATGGTGAGATTTACGGCAGTAGAGAGTGAGAGGAAATTCGATAATTCCTATCTGATATATAAAAGGTGTAAACACTTGAAACCCTTGGAAGTTAAATGCGGGAAAGGTGAAATTTCATCATATCATGTGTTCCTTATTTATACGTGTATCTGATACTGAGTCAATGTAGTTTGGATCCGAATCAACCTGGGCTCAAACAAATCATTCGCTCCTGAGCGATATAGAAAGACGATTGTGCGATTTCATACAAGAATGTTAACTTTAGCTTCGGCTGATTTTCCTATCACCTGCACATATATTCGAGGTTTGAAACGTACTAGTATGTCAACTGACATTGGAAATAAATCAATTAGAGAGTTTGTACAATCTTACTATCTCCTATCTCTTCTTCAGTACGTAGCTGATACCGCCGATAGAATAATGCACTTTTCTGTTTTAGTCTTGTATTGTTAACTTCAGTCACTCATCCTCAAAATCATTATTCCTCGAACAAACCATTCGCGATTCACTATCCTTGTTCGTTTTACTACTTGGTATACTTGTTCATTGTGCTGGTGCGTGATTATAATTCCCTGTGGTACCCCCACTATATGCTCATATGGGGCGACAAATGTTGGTGACCATCAGAAGATGGTTGTCTGTTGCTGCATCTGCATAAAAGACTATGAAAACTCAATCTCCGGCTCCGGCATATGTTGCGACAGTTCATATCCAATCATCCCGGAGTCCTTGACACGCCAATCAGTCATCGTTTTGGTGTCTCTCTTGGCATATCATCCGTTTATCTTACCTTGCGGCTTGGACATGGTGTCATTTTGAATGTATTACTCCAAATTATGTTTTTCATCAGTAAAATTGAATAAAAAACAAAACACGTAGTCTATTTTCATAAAAATGTAATTTGCGTATTTGGCATATAAGGCATTTGTGCTAACATATCTCGACTGTCGTTTGGTATAAAGCATACACATAACACATGATATCCTTGTAACCTATTATCCCGCTATGGCACTCATTCATACAGGATGGATCATTAAGAAACTTTATCAAACATTCGCAGACACAGACAGAATACAGTGAAAACTGTTGATATGCTGTCAATGTTTTGTTTCGCCAAAACATTGGCTCTAAAAGCATTTTTCGCAGATATGAAAATTATATCCATGCATAAGGTTTTCAATTAGGAGGTGTTTTGTGTTTTTTTTCTTATTTCATCTTTAAAAAAGGAAAAAATTAAACGCATCGAAACATATGCTTATTTTTGGATTTGTCAATTATCAATTGGTTCAATATTCGCGGATTACTAGAAAGTTTGAACCGAAAGAATTATCATTCGCAAAATTATGAAAATGACTGAATTTATTGAAGGTAGTTGTTCACATTGCTCATTTACGAATTTGCCCAAATTAGAGCCCGCTGCAGCTCATGAAGTAGCTCGGAACTTGAACGGTCGCTATTATTATTCGAGCCATGTATACTCATACCCGCCCTCTGTTTACATATTCATGCAACAATATAAGAAATTTATAAACAAACACATTCAATTATAGATCGAGATTCAAAAATATATACCTGTTTCAGCGTCAACACTGAAACAGAGATGTTTAACGCTATGAAGAGGATAACAGTAGAGACAGTATACATGATACCGAACACTCATGAGTATGGACATTATGTAAAACACTATTAAAATTTTGATTTCTGAAGAAGTGCAAATAAAATGACTGATGAATCAAAACTTATAACCATGTAAAGATGAAAGAATGAATAACAAGATGAAACAAACAATAAACAAACACATAGACATGCAATGCACATGTTTGGTACTTACTGTGGAACACTGGTTCAAAAACAGTTGGCTTATATGGAAAATGTGTTGTTTATGCTATGGAACTTTGACATCGTGTTGTATTTATCGCTGATATTTGGCATTAGGAGGAAGGTGCTTATATATTAACGTGCCCCTGTTTAGTAAAACAATATTAACTTATTCAACATTTTGTTATTTTCATTTTTCAGAAAATATAGACATGGTAACCAAAGAATCTAGTCATGCAAATCAAGTGTTTAACACTAAAGCATCTGTATCTAGATGATGTTGTCCTATTCGTTTGTTTGACTTCAATTTCTGTTTACCAACAAAACAAAGTATTGCTGTGTGGCCATTTTGTTATTTAATTACTAGATTGTGTGTACCGGATACTTGAAATAGAAAAATATATTTTTAAAATATGATTTAAATGTCATAAATTCACAATGAGGTCATTGTAACTTAACATGAGTTCCGTTTAACAATGTTGGTGGCGATAATTGACACACTGGTAAACAATTTCACCTTCGTGTTATTAATGTTACTTGTAATTCTACTGGCTCCAGCACCAAACACTTGAGGTCGACCAACACTATAGTTCCATACACATCAAAAGATACATTTTCTTTGAAGATAGAATGAATTCTCGACTTCATAGACACACGTTTCTAAGCATCACTATCAATAATTGATAATCTCATATGTCCTTTCTAGTTAGATGTCAAAGACCATCATGTCATAAAAGGCCAAACCCTCGTTACACATGTATGTTAGTAATTCTGTGGTCTATGATTTAATGTTATTGTACAGTACATTTCGTCGTGTGTTCTGTCAGAATCTGTCATTACAGAGATATACCTGAGGGAGAACTGAATTCATTTGGAATTTAAAAGCGGAATCCAGTTACCATTCATAAAAAGTTTGATTGTAAACCAAAAACACGCTAATTATTATTCTTAACACCTTTTCAAATATTCTATTCTCATATTTCAATTGAATTGATCATCAAAATCATAATATTTATTTGATAAAATATATCGACCGTCTACAATTAATAACCAGCGGTATCCAACGCTACATTCATGATGTCACAAATATGGCCAAGTTGTCATGTAGTGTTAAATATACGATATACGTTAGTGGGTCATGGTTTTTTGGTGGAACAGATGTCTTGAAAATGACATATGTTTCAACATTATTTTTCTTAGATCTGTCTTAAGAACACCATCATAACCGAAAATTACTGATTTTGTGCTTTGAACGAGTGTCTGGTTTAAAGTTATATCTGCTTTAAGAATATCTTTTGTAAGAACTACTACTTTTGTATTGGTCTTTTCTCAGTAAGATTTGATTAACAGAAGTGATTTCTTCGATGACTACATTAATGAAAACATATCGATGATTACAATAACCGAACATCAAAGGAAATACAAATGAAGATTTTAACAATGAAAATGTTTGCCAAAAAACAATAAAATGTTAATTGAAAATATCTAAATCAACAAAGTTGAATCGTCCACAAATTCAGTGGCAGTGATTTACGAAAGTCGATGCAAAAACAATTGTAACAAAGTTGAAATTTATATTGTTATCACAACTAATGATCATTCTTTGACTTTTCTCACTTTCCTCTTTGGGAGAGGTTATCATAAACAATAATCTCAAACATTCTTATGATGTCGACACTTACTCGTGAAAGTGTTTGTAACATCTTAATACGATACCGAAAGGCAACTTAGCGTAGGGGTTGATACTACTCACAACTGTACGTAATTCATGCTTTTTTTCTCGGAATTATTATCGTAATATTTCTTTTAAGCTAAAATGTAGTTATTTACATTTTCTAGTTTGGTTGGTTGGCCTATAAATCATTTTCCAAATCGAACATTTTCCAAGACTTGTAGTATCTTGTTCAAATAGATTTTTCGTTAACATTGAGAAATTAGGTAACCAAGAAACTGTTTCATAGAAGTATTGAAATTACTTTCACTATATATTGTATATATGACCCTGCGAGTTCATTTCAATCAGTAATGAACACAGGTCTGACTGAAAAATATATTCTGTGCGGAAAATAACGAGTGGTTCCGAATGCTGTCGCTAAGTTACCGGAAATAACATAGAGGAAATGACGTCACTCACCATCCGATCAGAATCTTATATTCATGGCCATAGGGGTGATAAACTTCCTTATACTCACTTATGATTCGCTGAACTTGTGAATAAACTTTTTAGTTTAACAAATGACTTTTTTATCATTATCAAGGTTTATATTGTGTCCTCGTACGATATGAACAATTTAACATTGACCTTCATCATTTGTTCAAGGACAAATGCATTATAGATAGGACGGAGGTATATGATGTCAAAGTGTATACGTCCAATAGATTCAAATCATATTTACGTTTGATGCATGTATATAGTCCCAGACAACGATATGCAATGCACGTGACACTTTTAGTAATACACTTTGACCTCATTCTGACGTCACAAGAGTTTTCCGCTTCCGTTTTATCTTTTCTTTTAATGATGGTGCTAATTTAACTGTCTGTGGTCGATCGAAAATCTGTTCTACGTTTTCTGGGCTGCATTTGTAAGTCTGGATAATTTCTAACTGTAACAGTTGTCCTGACAAAACATTCACTTCCTGTTCCAGTTTTTCTAGACCGTCGGAGTAACGATCAAAGTCCGTTTTATACGCTTCGTAAGATTTTTGGTTTGTTTCTACTTTTTCACGCAACAGAAACTTTTTCCTGTTTTTTCACCATCATTCGATCTTCAACATCAGACAACTCTCGCTCTATCGAAACCAGGAACTCTTCCAAATCGTGCACTTGTTTAACGAGTCGTTGTCTCTTCATTTGTAGGTTGTAGTTTTTCTTTGTTTGTGTCAAAGTAATCTTAAGAAAGTCTGCCATACTTGATTTTTGTGATTTTTCAGTATGTTTTGTTTTCTTCTCGGTCTTAAAACCACTAAGTTGCACCTCTAAGTTATCCAAATCCATTTCAATCTTCTGGAGTTTTTGTCGGTTGTTATGAAGTAAAATATGGGCCGTTTTAACAGCTTTTTCTATCTTCTTTTGTTTTTCCTTTTGATTTTTCAGCACCTCTTCCCTCTTTTTAGTCATATTTCGTGTCTTTTTAATGTAGTTGTTCACCTCGTCCATGTATTGTTCGTCTCGATCAAGCCACTTCCGGGATATATCACAGAGTTTTTCTACCTTAGCTGTCAGATCCGGAACCAGCCGAAGAATAGGAAATGCTTTTAAATCACAACTCACCATTAATTTATCCGAAAACTCTGAATCTGTGTACAGGTCCTGATGGATGCCACTATCGAAACTCTTCAACAGAAGTCTTATATTGGTTATCTCCCTTTCCAGGCCAGCTATGTACGTTGAAATCTCTTCCATGTACCTATCCGAGACTTCAAGATTGATGTCTGCGTTATTATAACTTGTACAACTCTGATTAAGTCTTTGTAACACATCCGTTTGGAATTTCTCTACGAGCATTCGTAACCCCTCCACTGTTTGTTTCACATTTTCCCAGAATTCCGTGATGAAAGTTATCTCCCCTTGATCTACATCCGCTACCTCTCGGAGCTTATTAATAACTCCCACAACCTTCATTTCACTATCTATAACGTTCAGCTTGACATTTTTCCGACGAAGCTCATTATTTGCTTTAAGAAAATTTTCGTTACATTTTTTCAAATAGTCTTCGCCTTTTCCCTCGCTCACCTCTTCGCCTTCCTTGCAGTCGCAGAATGACCCACGAATGCGCTCTACATCTATTTCCATTTCCGAGATTTTTGTGCGGATAAATTCGAGACCGTCCAGGTAAGCCCTCTGGATCCCCTCGCGCATGGACGTCATCATGGCTGGTTGTTTCAAGGTGTTCTGTAAAGAAAAATGACTTCGTTAGTACAGCAGTAAAATTTGAAACCCTTTTAGAAAATAATTCCCACTAGAATCACTGTTTTACTAAGAATAACCTTCCGGCTTGAAAGAACCCCTTCCTCTTCCTCCTCCTCCGTTTAGTGTTATCCCATCGCATCCTTCTTTGAGGCAGCTGTATAGAAAACATGTATCATGCTTGTCTATGTATGATTTTCCAAGAAAACGACAATATACTTCTGAAACCACAATTATCGTGGAGCAGTTACTTATTACAGAAAAATATCCCAAGCGATAGTTTTCTGTACGTGACTAGAATCACAAATGCCAACACATGTTCATACGCGTGATACTACAGCGCTAATTAATTATTCCAACCCACCAATGATATTTTTCAATATTTCTAAACCGATGCTTAGAATGCGATAATTGAAAAAAAAATCATCTGTTGATCTTCCCATGTGGAAACTGATGGAGTAGATCAAATATATGACTGTCCAGGTAAATGTGGAAACGTATTATGATTAAAACATCACTTATACAATCAAACCAGTAAAATATCCTGCAGGTCGGAGATTGAGAAAAATAATATACCTCCCGGTACACACGATTGTGCGTAAGAGGCGACTAATGTGGAACCTTCACAATTGGGGCTTCGATTTCGAGCAAATAAGGAAACGAAAGCGACCGATGTACATGTAAACAATCTAAAATAACTAAATACTGATTGAATTGTAAAAATCAAAATACTATTTACCATTACATCAAACATGTGACAGTGGATACAATATATTATTAGAACAATGTTAAAAGCATCTATATTGTTGTTTTGTTCGAAAAATATGTATGGATGTAAATATAAACAAAGCTATCAGTACTTTTAATCCTTTTCTGATCATTGGCACAGTGTTTTGTAGCACCAACTGACTCCCGTGTAAGTGCCAGAGGGGACAAAGCCCGAACACGTGACACTAATCACGAACTGCTGATTATAACATAATCAGTGTAATTTCTATTTCACACCACGTGTGACGTCATACAAAGGCGTTGAAACCTACGGAGCAGGTGTACTGAAGAATTGATTTTTTTTATCATTGATTCGAAAATCAATACTCGCTGACGTATACGGGAACTGGGTGTTCTCCGACAACAAAATAGCCCTTACTTGTCAATGACGGTCAGGTAAAATAACAGACGAGAGAGAAAATAAACCTGACTTTGGAGCCATTCCACCACTAAACCAACCTATACCAATCGCTCTCCTACTCGGGCACTCATTAACATGCGTTTATAGCATCCAGATAAACAAATAGATCTCAATAGATAAATAAATAAAGTAAATAGCATAACATAACATGTTATAGATATTTATTTTTATATCTGTTTATTTAACTATTTATTTATTAAAATTGTTTATTTATCCATAAAGCCAGTTATCTATTATATTATCATTAACATTCATTTTATTATTTATCTATCAATTTATTTATTTATTTATCTATTTATTTAATTATTTATTGGCTGGCTGGCTGGCTGGCTGGCTGGCAAAGTTTGGTCTATTGTTTTCTGTATTAGAACACTAACAACACATTGACAGCCTCGTGGTATGACCTTTATAGTAAACATGACAGCTGAAGGCGATAGTCAGCGAAATCTGACCGTTTTTAATTTGTTTGAGCTGTTCATGACCAATATCCTCTTATCTAGCCATTGCTATCCTCGTTAGATATAACTTCTGGAATTGATTTCCAAGTAAGGTCCAAACTACGTCATGGCGGTCACCACACCAGAGCTTTAGATAGCTGTGTTTGACTTGGCAGATCTGCTACTGTGTTGACGTACGCTAGTCTAAGTAAGATAAGCGTCTCTCTGACAGGGGAAACGTATAAGCGATGGAACAGGATGTATTACATTATATGTAGAGCTTGGAAATGTTCTTTAAGTTTTCCATGCTTAAATGACGAGTAACATATTTTTCTTTTGTTTACAAACCAACGTCGTTCCATCTCAGACATAATGAAAATAAAAACAAATATACATCTGTAAAATTAACATTCACGGTTCATAAAAACTGGCTATGTGAATCAGATTAATGACGTCTGGCTTAATTCCAAATTCAATTAGGAAATCTCTAAAACGATTATCAAGCGAAAAATTGAGAATGGTGTTATACGACGTTTTGTAGGGTAAAACTCGTAAGCGTAATCTGATCTTAGAAGAATTAACATACAGACAGGCGTACTGTTTGCTTCCTCAAAAAGTACATGCGATTTGGAAATTGAAATCAATCCCAGACTTTCGTGAGATTGAAACAAGTGAAAAATTTTGCCTAAAAGCATAAATAATGTACAGAACCTGTTTTTCTGCTCACGTTCGCTGTTGTCGGAAGATTGCTTGACCAGAGTCAGTTAAATGCTTGACGTTATTTTCATAATGTCTTTTGTGTCGAAAGAGATATATTTATACGACGAGCTGGGTAACAATAGAAATTGTATCGCTAAGTGTTAGTGGTGTGTATAAAATGCTTAGGAATTACACATTGAGAATTCATCGGTGGTAATATTATGTAATACAACATGTTTACTCCATAGATCAGCTGTAGTTTCCAACGGGGACATTGTCATTTTAACCCTAACTATATGTCCTCAATACAGCCCGAGGGTCCTCGAAATAACCGGTCATGAACGCAAAGTTGTTAATAGACATTTGTTGTCACGTGCACTTAGTACCTACTTGAAATGTGTTACGCTTCGTTTAGTGAAGGTTTTTTTCACAAGCCCTAGTTTAATTTATATTGTGTAATAACACGTTCGGCATTTGAGTATCGTGGGCAATATAAATATTGTCCAACTCAAATACGTATTATAAATCTACTTCTCTAAAATGGACTTCTCTAAACATGTAATCAAAGCTGTTTTAATCCCAAACCTCTACCAGACCTTGAACTCATGCATTACTCTAGGACGTACTCTGTGTAGCCCGTATGTTATACAGTATTGGCGATCAGGAATGAACACATTAAATGGATGACCAATTCTGATGATTCACGATAATATAGTATTTAAGAAATTGAAGTATCAATAAATCAGTCACAAATCGGTGTTAACATTTAGTATATCATATAGCATTTTATGATAACCAGATTTAGCAGAAATAATAAGCGTTCTATCCTATTTTAATCTATCTCTTTAAGATGGATATTATGAGAAAGAAAGGACAGTATTTTTGACACTGCTACATTAATAATTGCGCAGTACGTTGCTCCACAACGCACTGTGTGATCTTACAAGTATTCATATATAATGTCACTGACCCACGTGGATTAGGATTATGAATTAGTGCTATTGAATGAACTAATGTGATATGACACAATTCGTTTCTTTTACGAACACCATCGGACATCTTCGGGTCTTTCCGTCAGTCGTGGGAAAACGTTTGTTTTGTTTTGTTTTGCTTTTTACCGGAAACACCCGATGCCGTCCGACTAGTATCAATCATGATTCTAAACTCTTTAAGATATGAACTAATGTAGGCTATATTTACTCTGTTGTAACCGTGAGATAAATCATAATCAATTTCAAGAAAGCCTTGGATTATTTCTCAATTTTGACTATTTCAAAACTTAACGTTTTACCTTCAGAGTTTTCCGGAAAGACCCGACGATACCCGATGGATATGAAATAGACATCAATACACTGACAATTACAGTCTGATGGCCTACCTCTGTGTTTATCAAGTTCTCTATAGACTATTGAAACTAGTTCGGCTGAAAAGCACGTACTTGTACGCTGGCTGACTGATCTTGTAAATATGTTATTCAACGGTCCTCGATTCAGAAAGTACCGTTTTTGTCGGTGAATATTGATAAAATGTATATATCTACACAAGACTTTGAATTCATAAACACTAGCATAGCCTATCGATTGATTTGAACTTTGAAAGGGGTCTTATCGTTGTACAAATAGGATTACATATGACTTGAACTGGCTGCCACGAACGGCGCACAATACAATTTATCATGTTTTACAAGACTGGTGTTATGACAATATATTGATAAAGAAATCTCGACCGGGCAGGGTTTCTTTAAAACACTGTCGGTGTATAAGGTTGAAATACTATAGGGCCTGGTAGCAGAATAGGGTCATAGCTATGTTTGTATGTCGTGAAGCACCCAATCTTCAATATGTAAATCGTGTAACGAGAAAGAAATCTTACATTATTTTAAAGGGACTCGGTTGCTAATCATTTATCTAAACAATACTTATACGATATGCTGAAATAGATATACCTGAACTTTCCCTGTTCTCTCATAAGGGTTTAACAGATCAATGGGTGACGATGATATACACTTTACGTCAAGTGAAAGACACTTCAAAAACAAAGACGTTTTATTATGGTAACTTCATTCTAAACGTAACATCATATGTTCGCATTATAAATAAGCACTTCAAAAACTAATATATTAGTGTACGGTATTCTATACGCAATCAAAGAGTTGAGAATAAAGTATATTTCAGTAAACTAAAACAAAATATATTGTAGATTAGAGAACAGGAAACGGAAGTCAGTCAGATTACATGAACAAAAATGACCGCAAAAACGCAGACACAGTTTCGTACATGATAAATGCAATAATTACTAAAGCTCAGCAAACGATTAGCAGTTCTTTTTCATTTCTTTTTGAAAGGAATATCTCTGCGTTATTTTCAAAGTTCAAAGAGGAGAGAGAAAAAACATTGCATTATTCATGAAAAGTTTGGAATTCCAATTTTACCAAACGTCACTTGCGTTTGAACTCCGAGTACGTGTCCCTTTAATTAGACTGGAGACTTAATTGAATGTATTAACCTTTAAACATCGCAAGATAAAATAATTGTGTCGAAGTATTTAGGTCTACCTCCTACGTGGAGACATGTGACTATTAGCACGCCATGCAGACTTTAACCCTAGATACGTTTTAATGACAAATCAAACAAATATAAAGGTATTTATCAGTCAATGTGTGTGTGAGAGAGACATCAAAATGTCTTTGATAACCAGTTTTTTTTTATCGTCTCTCTGCCTTGATTTTTTAACATTGGAAATATGTTTTTATTAACATGAGCGCGAAGCATTCAAGCTTGTCTGGTTGTTATATTTACTTCACTCAGAAAGTTTGAGGCATTTTAAAATGTTAAAAATATTGATAATATTTTCCATAATAAATTTTCGTTTAAAAAAATCGTTTTTATGACCTTACAGTGTAAAATTGCTGTTGAACATAACTCTGTGAAATAAGAGAAAAAATTTTTTTCAATTAAATTGCTTGTCAAAGTTATTAAAATGTCAACTGGCATGTGACCCATTCGGTTTGTGAAATTAAATTCACCGCTAATTGCTTCGGTTTAATTAAGAAGCAGATTTAAATATGCAGCTGAAATGTCAAATATCGCTATCACTATGCATGGTGATCTGTGCTATCAACATTTAAACTTCTTGATTTCTTCACAAAGTCTTTGCCCCAGAAGATAACTACAAACCAAGTCCTATAGCTCCAATGAAGCATATCAATATCCTCTAACTTCAAAATTATATACTGAAGGAAAAAAGAAAATGTTTTGCTGGAGCCATGACATGATTTCCTTGGTTATCATTTTCGTAGAACACTGAACTTCAATCGAAAACCTTCGGGAATTTCCGCCAAAACTTGAAATTGAAGTAGCATCGTGATTGGTCCCCCAACTACTCGAAGATATTTTCGCACGAGTTCTTGGAATATCTATGATCCTACGTATAATGAAATCAAACATACATAATCTACACTCACGTCAATAGGTGTATTCACTTTTTTGCTGGCAATTGTTCAGTTTAAATACCGCCAATGACTGGAAAAGGCTGTATTATGTAACCCCCCCCCAAAAAGATATGGTGTTAACAACACCGCCTTTGTTATCGGGATCTGACCATGTAGACTTAGGGGTTTGAAGTACAGCGTTCTATTTGGTTTGGCCACGCTTTTAACACCATTAAGTTATTCGTTGGCATTAAGCTGTAAATGTGTACAGTAGAGTAGACATGTGGTATTGAATAGGAACTTACATCATATGTTTGATAAATCGTTCTACTGCGAGACTCATTACGTATATAACGCCCCGCCGTGTCTGGGTAAGGGCCGTGGTTAGAATTAGGTTTTGTGGCAAACAAACAATCTCTCGTTCCAATTGATGTCTGATTAGAACGCAATTTTTGTTATGGGTGTTACGGTACAAGTGATCGGCTGTGTTGTTTGTTACATATAATATGGTAATGAGCAGGTAACATGGGTTCATGGTACATATACCTGTCTGGGTTTCAAATATATCTAGCCACCTAAAGCATGTATATCAAGTAAGTAAATTAACTCTATGGAGTGACATTGACCTCAGTTAATACATCTAACCTTCTGGTTGATAAAACAATATATCCACCTCACCATAATGATAGGTAAAGTGTAATAAATGGAAACAGATCATTCTTATAGGAAATATGTGTTGTACACTCCGTATCAATGCATAGTATAAGAGCTAAGCATTGAGTCATTCGTCCGTGTTAAATGCTGAACGATCCCGATTGATTTGATATATAGTTGTGTACACTGTACAAATACTAGAAAATATTTTAATGGCTAAACAAATATATAAATTGTATTTCGCTATTAATTC
Organism: Pecten maximus; assembly: GCF_902652985.1. Lineage (NCBI taxonomy): Eukaryota > Metazoa > Mollusca > Bivalvia > Pectinida > Pectinidae > Pecten > Pecten maximus. The sequence goes on from NC_047020.1 coordinate 33,747,131, forward strand.
ACTTTATATTGATGATATCGTAGAAACAGCTCTAGTCTGTAGGGAGATGTGTGTGCCAGAGGTATTATAAATACATTTGTATTAGTATTGTACAGTGGCGCATCATCGATATACATCGGCTGATTCCGGTAATGACGGAAACAGTGGAGTTGTGACGAGTGCATGGAAGGTCCTCACATCTCGGCAGACTCCGTACCTACATCAATTTGATGACGGGTACCGGAATTCGCCGAATGCTGAATCAGCAAACGTAATCTGTTAAAGTGTGTCTTGGTTTCAGTTAAGTTAAAAAGAATCCTTGAATATATTCCCTACCTCGTGTTTCACTTTGCGGACGTAACATTACCTGGATTTGGCCTAGATTTATACATGGCGGAAACAGAACACGCTTACCCTGTCGAAACGTCTGGTTCAATTCTTCTTGTACTTTTATGTGTTCGGAGTAAATTTAACATTTGCTTATATTCATTTACTTATACTATCGATTTTTTTGTAAGAATACCTTTTCGTTTAGGCTTCATCGTAGGCGCGTTCGACAGACACGTCTACCTAACTTGGCACAAAAGCGATAATTTTGCCAATTGCTCACCTTTTCCCTATGTCATTAAAAAGGATTGAAATTGACCGCCCAGTCGTTGGTTACACCTATAGTTATAGATATACATACATACTTTGTAATGGCAAAACTATTTTATCGAACATACACTTAAAGAATACAGCATGGCATGCGTCGGTTTTGATATGAAACTGACAATGCTGAATGCACAATCTTAGCATGAATGCATGTATTATATTATACCTGACCTGTTTAATATAGACTGTAGGTTAGTTATTCATGTAAGCACATTTAATGTTTTTTAAACTTAGTCATATTTGTTAGCTTTGTGCTAAGATGAAGTACTGTATCCTATAGAAGTATATAACTCGCCCTTCTGGGCATTTGAAGATTTCCCTGCAGTTTTCTAAATAATACACACTACCTTGACATGTGCCTGAATGAATTATTCTCCACAAATATTTAAGCATGACGTCATATACGCATGACGTCATATACGCATGACGTCACCGCACTATTAGTATGCGTGCACTCTCTATCGTTTTTTAGGTATATATAAAATTTCAATAAAGCAACACAAATGACGTAAATAAAACAGTAAATATTACCCTGAATCCCTATTTATATTCACAATATTCGCGGAGTACTTTTCGCATACTGTATAGCCTCCTCAGGCTTTAGGTATGTGTTTTAACCCCTATCTTTATAAACCAGTACGTCGGTTTTGGTTTGATATCTTTTTTTCCTTGTATAAACTTGCTTTTAAATTCTAGAATCTATTGAATTTAAAATCGATAAAATTGGCTTTAAAGTTGTATTGATTTTTACGAGCGGCAGACTAGATGTCACCGCAGATCTATACCAGTTAGCAACTTGATCTATAACCATTCTCGCCTCGCGGACCATACAACCTCGTTCACACCATTTTTCCTTTCCCGTGAAATGAAATTATTTATCAGACCCAGTCCTTTTAAACCACATATTTCACTCGTCACAAGGATATAAGTATCGATTTTCGGGTTAACCGTAGGACAGCTAGCTATACTACAATACATTAGTACCGAGTTATGTCGTTATATTTCAATATCCTCCCCATTTGGAAACTCCGATACCCTACACAATGAAGGGACAATGTGGATTTATTTCCCTATCTTATTCTTCTTTTATTTATTTATTTATTTTTTTTTTTTTTATAAAGATATAGTGCCACATTAAATTCAGTTGTGGTAACCAATTAAAATCTAATAATATATTTCTGAATGATGGAATTAAAACCTGTGTATACCTGTACAGTGCTTCATATATTTTCTTTTTAATACTGAATTGAGCAGTAAGTTTATCGGAGGATGACGTGGAGTTGGGTATAAAAAGTTGCTACAAAATTTTAATTTGTCGGTGAATACATCTCCCTGAATTAACATTATACTTGGGAAGTCGTTATAAATGAAAATATGACTAGGAGGTTGAGTCGACAGAATGGAGTGAAGAGAGCTTAATTTCGGTATGAAAGCGAGGTTCAGTTGTATTAAAAGTTTCGGTATATCAACTTAAACACACCAATCGGCATTTTATTGTTTCATATTTCAGACTTGTAAACAATGTAATTATCAGGATTTTGTTGTCTAGTTTACTAGAGGTCACCAGTTGAGTACCTTGGAGTGTCTTTAAAACAGAAAGTAGCATCTAGCAACATCGCCATATAAATCTCACTCTTAAACAGGCAACAGTATTTTCAATACCGCCACACAAATATCACTCTTGCACAGACAACAGTACTTTTAACATCGCCATACAATTCTTAGTAGATTGATAGCTAACAATATCGCCATACAAACCATGCCCTCAAAACGGACAACTTGACAATATCGTCATACAAACCATACCCTCAAACCGGACAACTTGACAATATCGTCATATAAATGCATGCCCTCAAACCGGACAACTTGACAACATCCCCATCAAAGTCATACCCTCAAAACGGACAACTTGACAACAACAGTCGTCATACCAATCATGCCCTCAAAAGAAGAAACAATTTTTTTCATCAATATCGCCAAACACTCATCATCGCCAAAATAGCCACACACGTCACACAAGTCCTTACGTCAAAGCAATTATCATTCATTAACGCTATCAAAAACAACATATGGTCACTATCGGGCGTTATCAGCGAGGGTAAAAGTGGTATCTTATAAGCGTGGGAATATATCTAGTTAGAAATTAATTATTCATAACAGTCGTACGTCTTACCAGTAGCCCTAAACGTGTTATACCCGCGTCTATATATGTCATTAATTATCTGCTTCAATAAGATTCCTTTGTTCCCTGTACATTTATTGTATCCGATTTTTATACCACGGCAAAACAAAATGTCAAAAATGACATGAACCTTTGCCTGTGTTTGTAGAAACTAATGGCATTCTGTCACAGAATATCAGAAACAAACAGACTGTACGTACACTATATATATATTAAAATAGACAATGTCTACTGGTACTGGTATATATATATATACCCGTGTTTGTACCTGTGTATCTCGGCCAGTTTAATATATATATACATATGGATATTCAGCGGATAAATATGTTTAAGCCAGTAACGTGGTTAATACTATTTAAGTCTTTCCTATTAAAAGTTTTTACCTGTAGACTAGCTTGACCTAGATCATACACCTATATCGTTTTTCAATGAATATGAAATTTGGTTTGAAATCATACAGGTATATCATTCTATATTGATAGCTGGCCCAATATATATATATATAAATTCCTTACATCTGTTTGAATGGAACCTCCTTGCACTTGGTATGTAATGATGGTCTCACAGAAAAACATAAAAGTAACAATAATTTAACAGAACAAAGCGAATCTATATCATACTAATCTCATTTGGGAGCTATATACTTTCTATATATAAAAAAAAAGACAAATATACATTAATTATACCTGTCTGTTTTCACCTGTAATAACTTACCTGTACACAAATACATTCCTGAGCTCACTTTGACGAAGCCATGCTTTATATCCCTAATGACCACTGCCCGATGAACTGTACCAGGCGAGGAGATATCTCCCCCTACACCAGGTACCACAGAAGTAGCTTAAAGCTCCCTCAATCACCGGCCGATAACACCTTTCAATGTGGCCATGTTTGATAAAAGTATATCTCTCTCTAATACACCGGCTTGTGATTCCACGTTGATATTCCAACTCACGACGTTTGGCGAACGACGCCGATTCCAATATATATAACGGGAACGTACACAGATACAGTAAACACTGTTTGTGTATACCTTGGCTCGCGTGCTTCTACCTGTGTGAGAGGCAATTATCTGTATGCTCGGCCCTGGTTGTCTCCCTTTGTAAAGCGGTTAAGATCGAACCTTTTGTTCGATTGCCATTCGGCTTTAAATGTAAGCTCTATACAAAAGCTTAAAGACATATATCAACAGCGGTGTTGTGATCCTTCCTCTGAAAGGAAAATATATATTTGAGTATGAACAAAACTTGTGCGGCATTTAATGTGCACGGTCACGCGATTGAGTTTGGATAATGTCTGTATATGTGTATTGAGGTATTTCACAGGTATGGAGAAATAATTATAGGGCCGAAAGTCATACCTGTATCGCCAATTAGATCACACGTTAGTCCTCCATGTTAAAATACCTTAACACACAACGACTATCCTATGAAACTGTCGCCAAGGGATTATATCTTATGTAATATTGGTAAGGCGATATGTAAAATCAAGGTTATGCCGTGCGTGTGTAATATACAATTTTGTACATATAACTGGCGGAAAGGACTAGTTAAAGAGACGACAGACATGTTTGTATATGTCATGAATTTAAACATCAAAAATCTTTTTTTATTTCATAAAATTATCCATGTAGTCTTTGTACTACAGTGTAAAACATTTCATTTTAATTCATTTCACCAAATTCGTTTTATTTGTGCACAAGCCTTAGACATTTATTTATTTATCTATTTTTATTTATTTATTTATTTATTTATTTATTTATTCAATAAACGATGTATTTGAATATGAAAGTTGTCCTACTAAATCCTCTAAAGCCTTGTTACAGAGTTCCATATAAATACAAATATTATCAATTTACATTAATAAAAACGTAATTAATACAAAAATTGATCAGACTTTTGTCACTTTGATACACACCACTGATTCTTTTAAATGGAATACGAGACCATAGCCGTAGTGACAAAACACATCACCGGATGTTTGTTGCCAATCAGATTACTCACGTCTATAAATAGAATTGACTAGGTATGTAAGTTATGTTGGAAAAACAAATATCTTAACAAATAATTAACTAGTCTCTAGGGAGAAGCAAATTTGACACGCAGATATGCATGTAATATAATTACAATGTTACACAAATTGCGGGATTGGACTCGGCATTCATGAAATAACGACGGCTATAACACGAAATTAAAGTGTCTGGTAGGATTAGTTTACTCGAATGATATCATATCCAAACTGATTGAGCTCCATGGTGTTCGTTTCTATACATAGACAATTACCTGTATGGATGTATTACTTTGTCAAAAAAGCACCTACTTTACCTGTAATATTGTATCTCTGACAAAAGAACAGGTTCTACTGATACCTATTGTCCTGTCAGTAGGAACAATGGATAAGGTAGACACGATAATCTCCCATAGCAGAACACAACAAAATCTGTAGTTTTATGCGTAATATTCTTAAGTGTAGAGATGGACACTATGTGTCCACTTGTAAGAGAAGTCTGATCATTGTGCTATATTAAGATATAAGCTGGATTATTTTCAGTGCCAATATTCTACCGTAATCTGATCGACGAGTGGCTATCGATCACATCCCCGTGATACTTGACTGGTTGAGGAAAGCTGCGGACTTAAATCCAACCGTCCTTAATTCCCATCAATACATTATCCAACCGTCCTTAATTCCCATTAATACATTATCCAACCGTCCTTAATTCCCATCAATACATTATCGAACCGTCCTTAATTCCCATCAATACATTATCGAACCGTCCTTAATTCCCATCAATACATTATCGAACCGTCCTTAATTCCCATCAATACATTATCGAACCGTCCTTAATTCCCATTAATACATTATCTAACCGTCCTTAATTCCCATCAATACATTATCCAACCGTCCTTAATTCCCATTAATACATTATCCAACCGTCCTTAATTCCCATTAATACATTATCGAACCGTCCTTAATTCCCATTAATACATTATCCAACCGTCCTTAATTCCCATCAATACATTATCCAACCGTCCTTAATTCCCATCAATACATTATCCAACCGTCCTTAATTCCCATTAATACATTATCGAACCGTCCTTAATTCCCATTAATACATTATCCAACCGTCCTTAATTCCCATCAATACATTATCCAACCGTCCTTAATTCCCATCAATACATTATCCAACCGTCCTTAATTCCCATCAATACATTATCTAACCGTCCTTAATTCCCATTAATACATTATCCAACCGTCCTTAATTCCCATCAATACATTATCGAACCGTACTTAATTCCCATCAATACATTATCCAACCGTCCTTAATTCCCATTAATACATTATCCAACCGTCCTTAATTCCCATCAATACATTATCCAACCGTCCTTAATTCCCATTAATACATTATCCAACCGTCCTTAATTCCCATCAATACATTATCCAACCGTCCTTAATTCCCATCAATACATTATCCAACCGTCCTTAATTCCATCAATACATTATCCAACCGTCCTTAATTCCCATCAATACATTATCCAACCGTCCTTAATTCCCATCAATACATTATCCAACCGTCCTTAATTCCCATCAATACATTATCCAACCGTCCTTAATTCCCAATCAATACATTATCCAACCGTCCTTAATTCCCATCAATACATTATCCAACCGTCCTTAATTCCCATCAATACATTATCCAACCGTCCTTAATTCCCATCAATACATTATCCAACCGTCCTTAATTCCCATCAATACATTATCCAACCGTCCTTAATTCCCATTAATACATTATCCAACCGTCCTTAATTCCCATCAATACATTATCCAACCGTCCTTAATTCCCATCAATACATTATCCAACCGTCCTTAATTCCCATTAATACATTATCCAACCGTCCTTAATTCCCATTCAATACATTATCCAACCGTCCTTAATTCTCATTAATACATTATCCAACCGTCCTTAATTTCCATCAATACCTCTGCAGATCATATATATCTCGCCATTTATCGAGTGAAAAGCGTCCTCACACCACCTCGGTTAATATTGTTATTATAAAACAAATTGTCTTGGGTTGACAAATTTAAGTATCGACTGCAGCCAAGGTCTATAGTTGTATTATGCAAGTCCTAACATTTCTACGGAGAAAATCTCTCCCCATCGTATCTCGGTAGATAGTATTAGCTCTATCTTCATATTTACTAATCGTCCCTTAAACAATAAAGATATATTAATACATTGTATCTCTCGCTATGCCTATGAGAAATATTCGAAAAAAAAACAAATGGTATCGGTTTAAATTAGAAATTTACATGTATAGTGTTTAGAACGATATACTCCAGGCAAGTAAAAAGATATGTGTAAACAGATCGTGACTGATCACATGAAAAAAACATTAAATAGTTCGAACTTAACAACTCGGTGTCATATACAATGGAACCTTTGATATCTTATCGACACCTGATTCTCGTGACATTGGTCACTCCCGAGTCTCTGTTAGACTGTTGCCGGGATAAAGATGGGCTCAACTTTGGTATGGTAACATTGTCGTCCAAAAGGAATAAATACGTCATATAAATGGAAGATTTGTCAACTTAGAATATCCCATAATAGTATAATGTGCCGATAGTTTGTTTTTCAGTTTAGTTTGATATGAAACAAGGAAAACGATACAATTTCTTGACTTCCCAAATTTATACGAAACTAGGTATATAGCGTTGAAAGGTCCTCAAATACGAAACTGCGCATAAAAATGGAAAAATACTGTATTCACATTCTCATCCCGAATACGAAACTTAGTATGGAGCCTGCGAATTCTTGTATTAACATGACTTCCAAAATATGGAACTATATTAGGTTGGAAGACTACGTTGAAGTGACATGTACTCTTTTGTGATTGACATTCGCATATATGACGATGAATATTTCTTCATAGTAAATGAAAAGCTGTGAAATGGTTCGTAGCCTTTATTTTACTGGACCGTTAATGGTTTATCTCAATCATCTGTTTCTTGTCGATTTTATTGATGATTTGGAATGAACACTTGGGGACAATCCAGAAGCTACAGGTACATATATATATATTAATAGTTTTTATGTGTACTGCATTCTAGAACCCAGGTAATTCTTTAGTATTAATTTCTACCGTCTCCCCAGGGGTCGCCCACTCAACACTGGCTTTGAAAAGAATCAATTAGATGAAAGAAAAAACTCAAGAACGTTTCTCACATGCATATATTCATGGAAGGTCAACTATAATTGATTTCGAACTAGAACGTCCACAAATGTCAGTGTAGGCGACAGGATCCGATTATCTACGTACTGTTGGATCTGACATTATTGTACACCAAACAAAACGACTGAAAATACATAAAAGTAATACAAAGCATTTCCCTACAAATTCCGTCCACTATTTCTTTCCATGTTGATCAAAGTCAATGGTTGGTTTTAGAAGCGTGTAAATGATTGTGCTATCTAACCATGCACCGAGTTTAGATAACAAGTAATTGAGTTACCAAACATGGAAATATATACGACCTTATCATGCAGTATACAAGGATTAAAACAGACGGAACTTCAAATCCAATACGAGACAAAACACAAAGATAAGACGAGGCTAAATAAACATAAAGGAAGGACGGAACAACCCTCCCTCTCTCAACATACAAACAGAAAACTTGGAGGCAAAAATAGCTGGTTCTTTGAATCCGAAAAGCATTAGTTTTCCTTTCATGAGTAATCAAAGGGGTGCTTACGGTCCTACAGGGTTATAACGGTCCTACAGGGTTCTAACAGTCCTACAGGGTTCTAACAGTCCTACAGGGTTCTAATAGTCCAACAGGGTTATAACAGTCCTACAGGGTTCTAATAGTTCTACAGGGTTATAACGGTCCTACAGGGTTCTAACAGTCCTACAGGGTTCTAACAGTCCTACAGGGTTCTAATAGTCCTACAGGGTTCTAATAGTCCTACAGGGTTCTAACAGTCCTACAGGGTTCTAACAGTCCTACAGGGTTCTAATAGTCCTACAGGGTTCTAACAGTCCTACAGGGTTCTAACAGTCCTACAGGGTGCTAACGGTCCTACATGGTTCTAATGGTCCTACAGGGTTCTAACGGTCCTACAGGGTTCTAATGGTCCTACAGGGTTCTAACGGTCCTACAGGGTTCTAACAGTCCTACAGGGTTCTAACAGTCCTACAGGGTTCTAATAGTCCTACAGGGTTCTAACAGTCCTACAGGGTTCTAATAGTCCTACAGGGTTCTAACAGTCCTACAGGGTTCTAACAGTCCTACAGGGTTCTAACGGTCCTACAGGGTTCTAACAGTCCTACAGGGTTCTAACAGTCCTACAGGGTTCTAACAGTCCTACAGGGTTCTAACGGTCCTACAGGGTTCTAACAGTCCTACAGGGTTCTAACGGTCCTACAGGGTTCTAACGGTCCTACAGGGTTCTAACAGTCCTACAGAGTTCTAACAGTCCTACAGAGTTCTAACAGTCCTACAGGGTTCTAACGGTCCTACAGGGTTCTAACGGTCCTACAGGGTTCTAACGGTCCTACAGGGTTCTAACAGTCCTACAGGGTTCTAACAGTTCTACAGGGTTCTAACGGTCCTACAGGGTTCTAAAAGTCCTACAGGGTTCTAACGGTCCGACATGGTTCTAACAGTCCTACAGGGTACTTACAGTCCTACAGGGTAATTACAGACCTACAGGGTTCTAACAGTCCTACAGGGTTCTAACAGTCATACAGGGTTCTAACAGTCATACAGGGTTCTAACGGTCCTACAGGGTTCTAACAGTCCTACAGGGTTCTAAACAGTCCTACAGGGTTCTAACGGTCCTACAGGGTTCTAACAGTCCTACAGGGTACTTACAGTCCTACAGGGTAATTACAGACCTACAGGGTTCTAACAGTCCTACAGGGTTCTAACAGTCATACAGGGTTCTAACGGTCCTACAGGGTTCTAACAGTCCTACAGGGTTCTAACAGTCCCACAGGGTAATAACAGTCCTACATGGTTCTAACAGTCCTACAGGGTTCTAACAGTCCTACAGGGTTCTAACAGTCCTACAGGGTTCTAACAGTCCTACAGGGTTCTAACAGTCCTACAGGGTTCTAACAGACCTACAGGGTTATAACAGTCCTACAGGGTTATAACGGTCCTACAGGGTTCTAACGGTCCTACAGGGTTCTAACGGTCCTACAGGGTTCTAACAGACCTACATGGTAATAACAGACCTACAGGGTTCTAACAGTCCTACAGGGTTCTAACAGTCCTACAGGGTTCTAACGGTCCTACAGGGTTCTAACAGTCCTACAGGGTATCTACAGTCCTACGGGGTTCTAACAGTCCTGCAGGGTTCTAACAGTCCTACAGGGTTCTAACGGTCCTACAGGGTTCTAACGGTCCTACAGGGTTCTAACGGTCCTACAGGGTTCTAACAGTCCTACAGGGTTCTAACAGTCCTACAGGGTTCTAACAGTCCTACAGGGTTATAACGGTCCTACAGGGTTCTAACAGTCCTACAGAGTTCTAACAGTCCTACAGGGTTCTAACAGTCCCACAGGGTTATAACAGTCCTACATGGTTCTAACAGTCCTACAGGGTTCTAACAGTCCTACAGGGTTATAACAGTCCTACAGGGTTCTAACAGTCCTACAGGGTTCTAACTGTCCTACAGGGTTCTAAAGTCCTACAGGGTTCTAATAGTCCTACAGGGTTCTAACAGTCCTACAGGGTTATAACGGTCCTACAGGGTTCTAACAGTCCTACAGGGTTCTAACTGTCCTACAGGGTTCTAACGGTCCTACAGGGTTCTAACGGTCCTACAGGGTTCTAACAGTCCTACAGGGTTCTAACTGTCCTACAGGGTTCTAAAGTCCTACAGGGTTCTAATAGTCCTACAGGGTTCTAACAGTCCTACAGGGTTCTAACGGTCCTACATAGTTCTAACAGTCCTACAGGGTTCTAATAGTCCTACAGGGTTCTAACAGTCCTACAGGGTTCTAATAGTCCTACAGGGTTATAACGGTCCTACAGGGTTCTAACAGTCCTACAGGGTTCTAACAGTCCTACAGGGTTCTAATAGTCCTACAGGGTTCTAACAGTCCTACAGGGTTCTAATAGTCCTACAGGGTTCTAACAGTCCTACAGGGTTCTAATAGTCCTACAGGGTTATAACGGTCCTACAGGGTTCTAACAGTCCTACAGGGTTCTAACAGTCCTACAGGGTTCTAACAGTCCTACAGGGTTCTAACGGTCCTACAGGGTTCTAACAGTCCTACAGGTTACGTCTAAGTCTAGTCCTACAGGGTTCTAACAGTCCTACAGGGTTCTAACGTCCTACAGGGTTATAACGGTCCTACAGGGTTCTAACAGTCCTACAGGGTTCTAACAGTCCTACAGGGTTCTAACAGTCCATCAGGGTTCTAACGCCTACAGGTTCTAACCCTACGGGTTCTAACAGTCCTACAGGGTTCTAACAGTCCTACAGGGTTCTAACAGGTCCTACAGGGTTTAACAGTCCTACAGGGTTCTACATCAGTCCTACAGGGTTCTATAACAGGTCCTACAGGGTTATAACGGTCCTACAGGGTTCACTACAGTACAGTCCTACAGGGTTCTACTAGTCTACAGGGTTCTAACAGTCCTACAGGGTTCTAACGGTCCTACAGGGTTCTAACAGTCCTACAGGGTTCTAACAGTCCTACAGGGTTCTAACAGTCCTACAGGGTTCTAACAGTCCTACAGGGTTCTAATAGTTCTACAGGGTTATAACGGTCCTACAGGGTTCTCTCAGTCCTACAGGGTTCTAACAGTCCTACAGGGTTCTAACGGTCCTACAGGGTTCTAACAGTCCTACAGGGTTCTAATCAGTCCTACAGGGTTCTAACAGTCCTACAGGGTTCTAACAGTCCTACAGGGTTCTAATCAAGTCCTACAGGGTTATCTCAGTCCTACAGGGTTCTAATAGTCCTACAGGGTTATAACGGTCCTACAGGGTTCTAACAGTCCTACAGGGTTCTAACAGTCCTACAGGGTTCTAATAGTCCTACAGGGTTCTAACAGTCCTACAGGGTTCTAACAGTCCTACATGGTTCTAACAGTCTTACAGGGTTCTAATAGTTCTACAGGGTTATAACGGTCCTACAGGGTTCTAATAGTCCTACAGGGTTAGAACGGTCCTACAGGGTTCTAACAGTCCTACAGGGTTCTAACAGTCCTACAGGGTACTAACAGTCCTACAGGGTTCTAACAGTTCTACAGGGTTCTAATAGTCCTACAAGGTTCTAACAGTCCTACAGGGTTCTAATAGTCCTACAGGGTTCTAACAGTCCTACAGGGTTATAACAGTCCTACAGGGTTCTAACGGTCCTACAGGGTTCCAACAGTCCTACAGGGTTTTAACAGTCCTACAGGGTTCTAACAGTCCTACAGGGTTCTAACGGTTCTACAGGGTTCTAACGGTCCTACAGGATTCTAACGGTTCTACAGGGTTATAACAGTCCTACAGGGTTATAACAGTCCTACAGGGTACTAATAGTCCTACAGGGTTATAACAGTCCTACAGGGTTATAACAGTTCTACAGGATTCTAACAGTCCTACAGGGTTCTAACAGTCCTACAGGGTTCTAATAGTCCTACAGGGTTCTAACGGTCCTACAGGGTACTAACGGTCCTACAGGGTTCTAACGGTCCTACAGGGTTATAACAGTCCTACAGGGTTCTAACGGTCCTACAGGGTTCTAACAGTCCTACATGGTTCTAACAGTCCTACAGGGTTCTAACGGTCCTACAGGATTCTAACAGTCATACAGGGTTCTAATAGTTCTACAGGGTTATAACGGTCCTACAGGGTTCTAATAGTCCTACAGGGTTCTAATAGTCCTACAGGGTTCTAACAGTCCTACAGGGTTCTAATAGTCCTACAGGGTTCTAACAGTCATACAGGGTTCTAACAGTCCTACAAGGTTCTAACAGTCCTACAGGGTTCTAATAGTTCTACAGGGTTATAACGGTCCTACAGGGTTCTAACGGTCCTACAGGGTTCTCTCAGTCCTACAGGGTTCTAATAGTCCTACAGGGTTCTAACAGGCATACAGGGTTCTAACAGTCCTACAGGGTTCTAACAGTCCTACAGGGTTCTAATAGTCCTACAGGATTCTAACAGTCCTACAGGGTTCTAACGGTCATACATGGTTCTAATAGTCCTACAGGGTTCTAACAGTCCTACAGGGTTATAACGGTCCTACAGGGTTATAACGGTCCTACAGGGTTCTAACAGTCCTACAGGGTTCTAACAGTCCTACAGGGTTATAACAGTCCTACAGGGTTCTAATAGTCCTACAGGGTTCTAATAGTCCTACAGGGTTATAACAGGCATACAGGGTTCTAACAGTCCTACAGGGTTCTAACAGTCCTACAGGGTTATAACAGGCATACAGGGTTATAACGGTCCTACAGGGTTCTAACAGTCCTACAGGGTTCTAACAGGCATACAGGGTTCTAACAGTCCTACAGGGTTCTAACAGTCCTACAGGGTTCTAACAGTCCTACATGGTTCTAACAGTCCTACAGGGTTCTAATAGTCATACAGGGTTCTAATAGTCCTACAGGGTTCTAACAGGCATACAGGGTTATAACAGTCCTACAGGGTGCTAACGGTCCTACATAGTTCTAACAGTCCTACAGGGTTCTAATAGTCCTACGGGGTTCTAACAGTCCTACAGGGTTCTAATAGTCCTACAGGGTTCTAACAGTCCTACAGGGTGCTAACGGTCCTACAGGGTTATAACGGTCCTACAGGGTTATAACAGTCCTACAGGGTTCTAATGGTCCTACAGGGTACTAACGGTCCTACAGGGTACTAACAGTCCTACAGGGTTCTAACAGTCCTACAGGGTGCTAACAGTCCTACAGGGTTCTAACAGTCATACAGGGTTCTAACAGTCCTACAGGGTTCTAACGGTCCTACAGGGTGCTAACAGTCATACAGGGTTCTAACAGTCCTACAGGGTTCTAACAGTCCTACAGGGTACTAACAGTCATACAGGTTTCTAACAGTCCTACAGGGTACTAACAGTCATACAGGTTTCTAACAGTCCTACAGGGTTCTAACAGTCCTACAGGGTTCTAACGGTCCTACAGGGTTCTAACAGTCCTACAGGGTACTAACGGTCCTACAGGGTGCTAACAGTCCTACAGGGTTCTAACAGTCCTTTCGGCAGGCCTTGTATCTCGCGAACCATTTCAAAACAAATAAAAACTGTTCATTTAGTTGATTAGGAGAGGTCACAGGCAAATACCGATGGAAGACAGTTAATTAAGGTTTTCGGTATATTTATCTATACAGGTAAGGCATTCCATACAGTTGACAATGTTTAGAAATAAATGTTGGAATTGACAAGGTCCGAGACAAAGGCGATTTGACAAGGAAGTGGTTCTAATTCTTCCTTCCGCCAAGCCTTCAGATCTTCCGTGGAGAGTAAATGTATTTATGACGTACACGCATATATGTCTGTGCTGTGAAAAGGACCATCTACCCAGCTATATCTGTATAAAGCCTGGGTATACCTTTAACAGACATGCTGTGGTTTCACTACACATAATATGCTGTCTACACAAAGGGCGATCTACGCAAAATCAAAGGCGATAAAAGCTGTCAGCATGTTGTCGCCAAATCACTTCAAGTGGTCAGATAGTCGTCCTGGTCAGGTTCAGTTTCCGGTCAACACACCTGTAGTCGTATTATACCAGTCAACGACATATGTCAGTCAATTCAGTTAACGAGATATGGTCAATATTTGGACACCGAGTTTTGGTTCATCATACTATGGATCATATGATAAGGTCTTAATGAAAGTGTAAGGTCATGTTTGAGACAGAAATTATACCCAGTGGTTCAGACAATTAGTTCAGTAGAACATAACATGATCCTTGGATGAACAGAGAAAGGAAATAGCTATTTATCTCACTGCAGGTCGTAAGAGGCAACTAATTTCAGGGGCTCTCTGCAAGTTATGCTTAGGAGACATTTGAGAACTCAGAAATAACACCTATACTATAATATCCAACTGTATGTTGAATGTAGGATACGATTTAAAGTTGGCTCCACATCACTTTTTTCTTCTGTGATTCTATCAGTAAGACTTTGGAGTGATAGGATCGATCCACGTGTCAACTTATTTCGGGACTAAGTTATGCTTAGGAGACACTGGGGATGGAATTTCTGTTAAGTTAACGAATATGAGAGGAAACCCTTTAATGGCATTGTGTATAGTGGTGATACTTAGTAGTCATGGCTTAGGTAACGCCCAACATTTTCTTCAGCACAAAACGTCATTATTCAGAATTAACAATGGGCAGAGTTATTCTAAAAACGAGGTGCAGAGAATGGTGATTCAGTTGATAAAAGATAGAATAACGAATATAACAAATTAGTAACTTCCTGTTTCCTGTCCCATAGTAGTAGTTGACGATGATCTTGAACATGCAATATTTGCTATAGTTGGTAAGAAAGGAAATGTTATTAGCGATCGGGGATTCCTTGTAAACAATGTTAATATCAACCAATGCTTAGTTTATCAAGTTCATACTACGTATAACGCAGTCAACTAAAACACAAACCGTAAGTTGCATTATAAGAATATCAAATGATTTATCAGAGAAATGCATGTTGCATCTGTACATTTCAATGTAAATTTACATTAGCATCTCATTAAACTGCTAGCCTGATGTCACGTGACCCATTGCTTAGACAGATATCACGTGATCCATCGTACGGTTACCCGATATCACGTGACCAATTGGATAGATCTTCAGACTTCATGTGGTCCGTTAAATTGTTAACCTGATATCACGTGGTCCATTAAACCGTTAACTCGGTATCACGTGGCACGTTACGCAGATAGCCGTGTTTAGCGTGGCCCATTAGACTGTTGACAAGGTATCACATGGTCCATTAAGTAGATAGCAAGGTTTCACTCAAGAGACTGGTAGCGCTTTACCATGTAACCAATTAAAAGTATCGCCTGATACCACGTGACTCATTAAACTGTTTGCTCGACACGGATAACGCCATTGACATCCTTAAATATATGGCCACAGTTCCTACAAATTAATTAGTGATCGTCGATTTGTTTACCTATCTCAAAGTCAACAAATGATTCATAATGATTAGTCATCCATTTCCTTCTTGTAAAGAGTGATACATGTTCCTGTATGTGTTTAACATGGGGAATTAGCTAGGAGTTCAATCTAGGTCTAACTTAGGCAGTCTCAAGTGGTTCCCTTTTGTAATATATACGTAGAGAACTCGCATTTCAAAATGACGAACACCTCTTCAAGAGAATATCAAAACTTTGAGATTTTTTTATGAGTGACAAGCTTTAATTCTATTCATGTTTCATTCGATCAAATTATTTATGTTACTTTAAGGTAGAGTTTTTATAAGCTCACCACAAATATTGATTTAATCGCTCAAAAAGGTTGCGATTTTATACGAAACTAACCATGCTATACCAAATATATTTACATGGGTGCTTCAGAACATTTAAACTACTTTAATATTAATGTAGTGATAACCTTGGTCTACTATATGGAAGTAGAAAAGGAGACAAATATTGACATGCGATGCAATGACTTGATCGAAGAGTATATGTACATTGAAAATATTAACACAGCAACCCAGAGTACTGATTCCTCCTGTAACATGATTGGTGTTACGCTGCTATGGTACCTTAAGTTTGTAGCTTCGATAACGACTAATTAGATAGATTATATGTATCCAGAAGGTTCTTCGTTTAACGTGATTGATGTTACGCCATCATGACTTTCATTTAGTACGAAGCCTAGGTAACGACTAACTTGATAGGTTATGTGTATCCTGAATGTGTTCTTCTGTTTCCAATGACAAATAAGGCCTATGTACCTAATGGTAATCATTGAGGACTAGATTTTATCACAATTATCTGAAAACAGCACACCATTGATACAAATATAATCATAATCATACATAAATGCTGCTATATTTAGCTCAACATTTCCAAATAGACCCTCGACTGAATTCAAGATTATTATCAATGCTCACAGATATCTGCTAGGTCATCCATACATCATTGCTGACAGCCGGCGTCTTTTCAATTTTTTAATGTTAGCTTTGTGATAGGTAAACTTAATCCTTGGTTACAATCCACTTCTATCAATTTTCCAATGTTGCTGATTATAATTAGTAGTAAATTTTACATTCGTTATAAACCTTTTCTTTCCACATGGACATTCTATCATTGACATTTACAGGTATCGTTCACTTTTGTGGGTAGCCCCATCACACAACCTAACGTTATGAAAGAATATGTTTTTTTCCTTAGACGAACTAGAGCTTATCAAACACAGTGTTCATATGAAATCATACATCCCTTATTGACCTAAACTCCCTCCTCCCAAGACACTGGAGCCCTCTAGGTGAACACATTTGTGTATGATAAATAATCCATTCACTGTATGTAGTACGTGACACTAAATTGTGAATTTAGCCTAATATATATGTTAGTACGAAAATAAAATCTATATGACACTTACTTCTATCGGAACCATGGCTTTTTTGCTTTTCTTTCTTCTGTCTGTGATCAGTGGCTAAAGAGAGAAACATAATTTGGCCATGATATTTGCACTTAATTACATGATATAATGTGTCGACTAATCAAGTGAGCGACTATACTTACGTCTATAATGACAATGCATGTGTCAACGTTTATGATAATTCATTTCATTTGATATTGTATTCGACAGAAATATATGTGTGTGTTAGTGTGTATTGTATCTGTAACGTTTTGTTGATAAAATGGAAATTGGATTAAAAACATATTCATTTCATTGAAGGTTATTCTCACATTCCATAATTTAATATACCGTACCAATTCTTACAAGATTCCATGAAATTTCTGATTTACAACTTTTCTTCAAAGATTTTTTAATGAATTTCCTCTTACCCTATATTGTCAGTCTAACTATGATCTGACTATGGTCTGTTTATTATGAAATATTCACTAGTATGAAAACCATTATGAATCAATTGGGTCATTGTGTACCGGTGTAATACATGCGATTTCATTTCCTATTGTTAATTTCATGGCATCATTTCTGGTTTGTGATGACAATCATGTGTTATATTTTCATGACCAAAACCACAATTACTCTCTTCCTAACAGAACCTGCTTAGATGACAAAACATGAATCAATTTCAATTTTCATAATGCTTATACTTGTATGCATTCAATCAATAACTGCCATTGAAAAGCAATTGGCAAAAGATGGAATCGATGATATGTTGTGGGTCATCATTATTATATTGATTTACTATTTATAAATAGTTTTTGTTATTGTTTAATTTATACGCGTACAGCTGTATGTAATTTGAAATCGATGTAATGAACGAATTTGTAAATGTACCAAAACTTATATTGATAAAAAGAACAGCACGTGCTGAAAATGACGATGGCCTTTAATGCCATATATAAAGAATCTAATATATATGGTCAGGCAATAACACACATCATTTTGGATTCGATTTAGAAGCCTGTTTACAAATGGATGATCCTGATTTCTTCTCTAGAGAAGATCGACGAAAGGACCATTTTTCTACCAACACAAAAGACTGATATCATGCATTTATGACGTCATACTATTATTACTGTATATGTACTATATCAAACTTATAAATGGTATTACCGGAAATGACGTTGAATGATATAATTATATATAAAACATCATAATTCTTAAGCTCAAATTGAGTTTCATACTTCCATTGAAAGATTAAATCTGTTACTCAATTTGGACTTAGTGTCAATAGCTTAATTCTACGTACTACGAGTGAAATGGGTACACCTTTGAGCAAGTGCACAGGGACATTATATTTGTACACAATGGTACTTATTTTAGGTATAGAATATCTCTTAAGTCCTGATACAAGATAACAATGATTCTACAGTGTATATAACCTAACTCAATACTAACCAATACTATAGAATTGTGAATAGCAGGAATCAATACAAAACGCTATCAAACGAACCTAGCACTACGTAGGGCCGTGTAATATATATGGAATCAGAGAAGCACACTTGGATGACCATGGGAAGAATCAAAGCTTTTCTCCGTCTATACCATAAGCCTTCTAGACCAATATATCATTAGTAATAAACAGATGGATAACCAGATATCAAAGACGGACTTCAATATAGCTCGTCCACAGTTGATTTGACAGATTATAGCGTATGGTAACGACTTATCGATTAGCTAATTACGACACGGTATAGTGATCTATAAACTACCAATTAGTTCTTTATCCTAGATGTAAACCTTGTATCAAAATGGCAAAAATGAATTCCATCGTCAGTGGGGTTTCAGTCATTTTTTAGTTTCGTATTTTTATATAGCTTCTTATTTTTACTTTTTTGATATCTGTTTTACGTTGTCCATGTATTATTTTAAAAATTGGCACAGACATTTTGATATACTCAAAATTTGATTAATGATTAAGCAAAGATGAAAAAAGATAAGTGAGACAGCTTTTCTTTTGATAAACCAATCCATGCTGAAGGCAACAACAAAAGCATAAACAAACTGCATGTTGTCGTTTTCTTTTAACACCGTAAGGGCATTTGTTGCCAATACAACATTGAATTACCGAGTTTGTGTTTTCTCTCGATATTTTCAAATGTTTACCAAACTTTGGGACCAAAATCTTTTTTCGGGAAAATGGTCAATAACTTTCCTTATAAATATTATTTTCGAGATATGATCGTTTTGCTCAAAATTAAAGAAACTATCAATCCTTGGAAAATTTCAATTTTACTGTATTTAAAACCTTCGGGATTCCATGATTTAGTATTCTGAAAGGAGATGCTGTTAGACTATGATCTCCCCATAGAAAAGAAACATTTTATAAACATAGTTTGATGTTTTCCAGTACAAACCATTAAGGTTACATGTTTAAGAATAAAGCAACAACTACTACAACCTGTACCGTATCGACGTCATTTGGTAAATAATCAATATAATTGAATATATTTCATAAATTAACACCATAGTGCTTAAATTTCAACAAGCCATGCAAAACTATATGGTGCGATTATGTCAAAGTTAGGACCACCTGGACCATATTTTATTAGATCGCGCAGGATAATTCAGCGTCTTATGAATTAATGGAAAAGTCATGCAAGTTAGGTATCCACCGTCGAACACATCAAAGACTTCACATGTTATAAGCAGATCAAAGCCTTTTGGTGAATCATTTTATTACTGTTATATGTTGCTGATCGCCATGTATTGAAATGAAGAGACGAGAAACTGTTAACAGGCAGATTTTGTTATTGACGTCTTTGATGACTGTACAATAGACAGGATGGATATCACTAACTGATAAGTAGCTTGGCAACATGGTAAATGATCAATTGTTTGTGCTTGAATAGTGCAATGGTATGATTGTTAATAAACTATATAATTAATAAAAACATAAAAACAATGAATGCACAAGTAGTGATCAAGGATTAAATCAAATCCGAAAGTGGTGTTTCAGCCTTTGTAAGTGGTATCAATCTCAACGTACTTCTATGGTTTTATCAAAAATAATTCAATAATTTGATACAAATAATACTTAGATGGTTTCAATACAGCATAACCTCACTACTTTGACATGCATACCATTTATATAAAATTATTACTTTGATGTATGTTACATTTTCCTTTAACAATGTTCTATATCATTTCGGGAAACATTATATTCATGTTTGTGGTGTATTCAGTTTCATCAAAACACTGTGTTTTACTGTCTGAATTATACATCACGAAAATGTTAACGGTATGGATGTAACACTGCATTGATATGTGGAGTGTTTCAACAAAAACTTTTTTTTTTATTTTGGGGAGTGTTTCAAGACCGATATGTCTACAATGAATCTGGAAACACTATATTTATGTATGCAGTTTATGACAAAATATCTTAATTCTACTGAATTTCATTAATATCAACGCGACTTTAGTTTTAAAATCAACTCAATTGCATTGAAATATTTTAAAATCGCTAGATATACTAATCCTCATTACTGAAATTGATTATTGTGTGTTAGTGGGTGAAATCACACTACTTTTGACACACAGTATTGCACACGGTTTTGTTAATATCAAACATTGCGTAATTTGAAAAACATAGTAGACACGCTAAAAGTTGGAAATCCTATATTACAAAGCAATATTTAGTTGACAAATTTCCATAAATTCCACACTGTGCATGCCTCTTATCTTACTTCGAGCTCCGAATTCTCCTTCTGATTGTCATCTTCCTCGTCATGTTCCTGTAAACGCTTTGCTTTACTCTTTTTCCGTTTATCCCTTGGCTTACCCAGCGGCTGGAGCTGTAAGGCCCGACCTTGGCCAGTGGCGATCTGCTGGGCAAAATCCTGTTTATTCCAGGGAAATTTTGAGTTTGGACGTTGCATAATGTTCTTCGTTATCACACAAGTATAGAACACATTTCTAGATATTTTTTTTCTAATTCACATTTCAAAATATATGACGATGTAATGTTATCGCCATAACTTGTATCCAACACTACCATCCAATCAGAATTCAGCCATAACTTAAACAGTGGTTCAATTATGGCCATAAGCAAACACCACACATCCGATGTAAATAAGTTACTTAAACAGTTTTTGAACAACAAGAGGGCATTACTTCTAAACAACTTCCAAATGTTTGCACTTCAAAGCCACAGTATAGACGTGGCACCTAGTACTGTCAATACTTACAACCTTTCTATTCCCACACCGCATTAAATGTCTACAACTTTACGTTTACATATTCTATATAAACATCCAGGAAAATCCGGAACGGTCAACATCCTTTCATAATATATCGTTGTTTGACACTACGGGTATGTAGGTTTGACCCAAGTTGAGGCCTGTTTTACGCGAATACCTACTAAACACTGTTCTGTATATACACTATGGCGATATATAATATACGCACGGCGACATTGAACTGATATTTTGTATAGCTAAACTTGGCGTTAAGTAACAATAGACCCGTGTCTTCAATGCACACCCTCCCCTTATATCCTACCGCATCTTTAATAGTAGGTCGTGGGGCCTTCTAAGGGGTTATACATACATTATAAAATTAACGTCACAAATTTCATTATAATTGAGAAATATTGATCCAGAAATGCGTTGATCCATTACCATTTAAAGTTCCAAAAATAATAAATTTGATATTGATAGGATTTATGAGTTTCAGAAAATGTATAAATTATTTAAAGTACAGACATATATCTTTGTGTAGGTAGTACGGTTCTAGAAACGAAAGGTATAGTCGCCATGAATGAGATATAAATGCCAACCTGAAACATCGTAAACCTATCATATGTCTTTAAATTGATTTATGAAGGTTCAAATACATTAATATGTCTGCATTATCGGTATATTATACCATTTGACTTTCCGCTGATGTTTACAGCATTTAAGTCTCTAAAGACGCGAATCCCAATATAATCCCTTTATATTTCTTATTCAGGTTTTCTAAAGCGTATTATATGGAAATCATTATAGCACTTGTTTAGAATATCAACAGACACCGTGGTGTGGTAGGAATGGCCCCATTAAATAATCATTTATCAATAATTATTTTACAAAATGTCCGGGTAACATATAAAAGGTTGTCAGTGTAATATGAACGGGATCGTAATATCACTTACAAAATGTACTTTGGAGGGTAAACAATTTACACAAATTGATGTTATAAGTTAAACGTCAAAATGTCACTGGCAGCTTTAAGGAAAATACAGGGGCATGTAAGCATAACATCGCCAGTATATACCGTTATTTAATGAATTCATCATCAATGAAGTCCTTACAGAACAGTATAATCTCAGTGAATATTCGGTCAACCATGAAAGAAAAGCGGTACTTTACATAAATAATAAAAGGAAATCAGTTAACAGGTAATTACAGTGATTAATGATATGTATTTTTCATAACAATGAAAAACGGATGATTTTATTATAGAAATATGTGTTATTGAAATTGAGTCTAGGCAATGAATTAGCTAAACTGAAAGAATCGAAATGTTGATATCATCTCTCAACGCCAGTGAATACAGTGGATATATGACACATTCGTAGTCAAAAGAAATAGTTTGATCATAATGAAATTGTTATGTTCGTTAGCTATGCACATAAATACTTCAAACCTAAAGACTCGAGGCAAAACATGCTTCAAGCTTGAAAACTTGAGGCTAGATTTGACCATAAAGTTAGGTAAACCCTTTTAGACCCCCTTTACAATACCCTACGATCGCATTTTCGGTAGGGTAATTCATTGTGCTTTGTTTATATCTTATCTCTCGTACCGTTAGGGCTATTTACCCCTGTATATGTAGATGTGTAGATTTAAATATAAGTCACGTGATCATCGGGGTCTTACGTTGGTCCGATACAGGAATCTCTCCTTTGTTATAACTACGATATAGACTGGTTAGATTGATACAGAGTAGAAAAATATCTATTTTTTGTTTTTGTTTATTTCTTTAGTATCATTCCGACATACAGGCACACATTGGATTTTAAGATGTATATTTGTTGATTCAAAATAAATAAATATAATATAATATTTTCAGAGCGTTTATGATTTTCTATAAGTACCATGCTGTACATTATTTTGTGTAAATAGGGGTCCTCGGTGCGTTTCTTAGGACTCAAAACAAAGGATTTATGATGTCGTTTGATTAGTAAGCCAGAAGAATGCTGACTCGAAATTAAAGACTATGTGTAAAACAATGCAGTTATGTCGTCAATCAACAATAGATAGGGGTTAATTATAGATATTACTATTGTTTCAAATTGACCGTACCTCACAATTTTACACGAAGGTCATCCGACAGTTCTGTGATGTATATTACGGAACTATTGACCTATGATATAGGGTTACGTCAAATGTACATTATTATGTTCCATTTCCATTGTTCCCTTATCCAATTAAACCGAGTCACCGGCCATAGTAGAGAGTACTAACCTTAATAAGTATTGGATTGATAAGGTTAACCAATTTCGGCAAAGGAAAAACCAATTACCATTTAACCCCGAGTGGGTTATAATTTATTTTTAGAAAACTATAATGTCCGTTATTATGTTTTTGATTACTTTGATCGAATTTACAACCTTTCCAATGCACGTGCAGATACAAAAATATTGTTCATGCAATTCATAATTCTTTTCCATACCTTTTTAAATGCTGCATTAATGGTCACATAATCATAACTATTTTTTAATTTAATTTGGTGTAGAACAATTAATGTAGTAAACTAGCACTGCATATGTTTTTTGGTTTGTTTGTTTTTTGTTTTTTGTTGTTTTTTTTTCATTTATTATCAATTAATCTGTTTTTCTTTGTGAGGTATTGCATTTTTTCAAGCAAGCATCATATCAGAGTTCTTACAACGTGTGACAGACAGGTGCACTAGATCTTTGGAGAATAATATGTTTGCATGGTACCAAATGTCTCCACCACATGCATCAGATACAAGGCCATGGGATTAAAGACATCAATTATGTATGTGTTTTGTTACACATAATCTGTTTTCAGAGCAGTGCTATGTTTATTGCCCTTCTGTAGTTCGATACAAACCACACTTTGATATCTGACCAAGGTATATGGTAGTTATATCGATTTCTAACTAAATACACATTGTACAGATATTTCATTTCTAACCAAACTATGTGAATACTTATGTAAATACAAAGGTGTTCCGATGAGCTATGGGGTTTCATGTTTTTGCATAAATGTTAGAATTCTTGTTTGTTTAAAACAAGGAAGGATTTTCTTCGTAGTGGTGGTATGTCTAATGCTAACCTCGAACAGTTGGTTTTATCTAATATATAAGCAGTTTATTTTGTTCATAATAATAGTGTTAGCTTTTGATATGCTATCTTGAATTAACTGTTTATTTTGTAGAAAATTGCTTGTGAATATAAATAGATATCGCCTTGTACAGGAAATCTAAGAAAATGTCTCTTTTCATGAGAGCTTTCTTTTTAGATATTACGTTGTATAGAAAGTTAGATTAAGAAACTATACTGAAACATTATTCGGTCCAAGGACGACTGTAGCTGAGATGGAATATACAAAGAATCGAATCGAACCGTGAGAGTGATTGAACTCCTGGCTATACTATCCTGTCTCATCGTAAATATTTCTTTGCCAATATGTTTCTCTCGTTTCATTATTACGATTTTGTTAACAATATTCTCGTTTATCATTATTATGAGTTTGTTAACAATGTTCTCTGTTTAATTATTACGATTTTATTAACAATGCTCCTTTTTCATTAATAAGGTTGGAATAACGGTTATGTTTACAAGTTGGTATTCTTTGGATATCGTTATGTGTATACAATTCATACCTAACAATATATTAAAACTAATTAAATCTTGTCACCTGTATATTATGCCCCTCCCCCTAGCTATCGCATACCTGAGTGTGATAAGATACGTGCATTATATCAACGGATAATAATATTACATTGTTGGTTAATTTGGCGTCACTAATTTTATCTATACGTTTATATATGTAGGGCGAGTACACATCTTAATGAGCATACATTGTACAATATTCATATTTGTTTCTTATTTACATTATTTCAACATTTCAGAAATGATTACATATTGTTGTGTAGTTTTGTTTGTGTTTGGTAATTCATCGTGACAGCTCCTCTCTCTTCAAACAGGATTTAAATCCTCTATCGCGTAATATTATTGTCATTGTGTCAATTCATTACTCTCACAAATATAGACTTCACGAAAATTTTCAAAATATTTAAACAAGCTTTAAACAAACATTACACGCAGATTTTAATATAAGAAACAATGTTGACAAATTGCCATACAAGGTTATCTCCCTTTTGATACTTCATACAAACACGCAAGCGCTTTACTACAAGTAAAGTTTTATAACGGCGGTTATATACTACAATCGGTCGTGTGCGGTGATAAAATTATCAGGGGAGAAGTATCAAAGCGGACTAACTGCTGGGTTCTCCGTCACATTTCCTTTGATAGCTAGACTCCCCGTTTGAGTGGGAAGGTCCTTGTAAACACTTCTAGGAGTCGAGGCAGCATTTGGAAATAAATATTTTAGAACGGATCATGCACTATGTTTTAATACATATTTGAGTTGAGTGAACTTTTGACTGCTTTTATCTGGACATAAAAAGAAAATATGGCAGTATTTGAGATCAGTAAGATACTTGGCATTGACTACACCTGACCAAGTGTATTTGTACAAAGACCTCTTTTAGAACGATAAACAAAAACTTCAAGGACCGCAATATCAGGAAGTGGTATAGTGATAATATTATAACCGAGTATATACTTATCCTTTTTATCTACAAACAGTTTTTAAAATATATTTGTTATCAACAATCTAATACATTGTCTTCTATAAAACTGACTTTTCTTTAACTTTTCATTAAATATAGCAGTGACTATTTACATGTCCTCTATGCAAAGCTTTCGTTAGCGTGGTAGGAAAGGTTCGAAATAGAGTGGGGAGGATAATATATTTAATAATTCTATCTCACAAGGGAAATTTATAATTAATATTTGTAACTTTTAATTATTTTGCTTTCAGTCAGTTTTATATATGTGTGTGTCATCTAAACAAATATATAGCATACTCATAAGGTTATAAACATATTTTAAAAAACAACAACATAAACATGTTGCCTTCTCCAAGAGGGATTCTGATTTAATGTTATCAGAGGGAACCCCTCTGAGAGCACATTTGTATAAAAGGATCTGAGGTCTCCCGATTTCCCTTGCCTATTTAAATATTGATAGACTCTAGAGTGCTGTATCAATGGGTATGGGGATAGTTATCGTGTAACACGCTGGTTTGTGTACCCGTATTGTACCAGGTCGAAGGGATTTACGTCAATATTGGGCAGTTTGAAAAGACACGACAAATAACACCATCGTCTTACCTACCTTGGCTGATAATATCTCTGTGGGTGCCATTGCAATCGTATAAAGAGTTCTTCACAAGACATGTATTATGTACAGAGTTTAGGAGTTCTATGGACTAGTCTGGTTCACACCTTGTATATCATATACCATAATACTTATTTGTTTTTATTCATTATTTATATTTGAGGAATATCCTGTTTCCTGTTTCATCTCCTAACTTCATTTAATTGAGCAACTTAAGTTACCGACCACCATTTGTCACAATAGGACCTAAACGTGGAACTCGTATATAGTTTTGTAATAACAGATAGTCGTCGAAGGAATGGATAAATAATTTTTTAACAATTTTAATCTCGATAGTAGAAGTATTGTTTTATTACAATTTTACAAGTGAAATATCGAAAAATTATTCATTTATTCTACAACGATGCTATTTTTACATTAGTGAAAAATATCACTTTTTTCTCATACTTGAAAAATCTCGCTTTTTTAGATTTGGCTAATTAAATCACTGCTTACAAACGAAAAGGGAGAACTATAAATCTGCCCCTGTAGACTTAAGTACAAAATGAAACGGAATATCTATCTATACCAGTATCTATTATACGTTATTGATAAAACGTGATAAATTTATTTTGCTTTTCATTTATGAATTTTTTGCGAATGAGATGTTTAATTGTGCTAAGGGCATGTTCTTTGACAAAATATGATTCCAATGAAAGAAAAATGGTTGGCATGGCACAGTATTTGTGGCAGAGTTTCAAATATGTGTTGATTAGAAGATCGTATATAAGGTTGTTTTTGTAAATGTGTTCCCAATACTGCCGGCCAATTTCTTTTCGAGGTGATATATTTTCGCGATGGTCATGATACGGTAATAACACAAATGTAAATTACTCGCAAAAATATGTTGGTTTGCAGTATGTAAGAATGTTAAGCTTTATCAAATGGACGATTGTGTGTCTCCACCCTAATTGTCGTTACTACATAATAATCATATTATATAGGTTACCATGACATTCACTTTTTCCAACCATAATGAAACGTGAGAAACTGTCATACATATATTTTATTTAAGTTGAGCTCATTGCATAGGAAATGAGCTTGCTAATGTGTTTATATTTCGTTTTGCATGCGTTGAATAATACAGTATATTAACTACTTTATGTCAACTACCATTGCGACCTTGACCTTTAACAAAATACTTACACGTAGAGTGATTGAATAACAAACAATACCCTCTAACCGTGTACTTTTTAGGTGTCAAGACTGGAATATAATCTTGTATAATGGTCTAATTTAATCGATCGCATGCCAGCTATAGATTAATTTTCTGTTGATGTCCTAGCACACGTTAACTCTTCGCTGTTGAGTTGTAATACTACATTCCTAAACAATTGTTACATTGTGCAGTTATACAAAATATTTTTCACGTTAGATTAAATTAAATCAGAAAGTAGAACAAAATAAATTTTCGTTAAATGTTTTTACTTTACATATTAACCGAAATCTCGTCTATATCTCTTGAAACATGAAATAAACTAGATAATAGTCCCTGAGGAATTATAGAGCATCACTGCTGTTTCATTCACCACTTATAAATACAGAAAAACATCCCAGTAATGACTTATTAATCACCATTTTTATCTTTTAATTGTTTGTCATCAATATACAACGTTACAACGTCATACTTAAATGTGTTCGCACAAAATATTCAATCCTCGACTATTTTGATCGGAATCGAATATGAGATTAGTACGCTCGACACTTCATTACGGGATTTGAAGACATCTTAGCAATTACTTAGCGTATGTTGTATAGGTGTATATCTCGGATGTAAAGCATACAAACTGGGTGAAATTGCGATTCATATTCCCTATAAACTACTTATGGCAAGATTTATTATCGCATGCATATTGACCCTCAGGTAGGCATATTACCCGCATTATTTAAATTAACTTGTATAAATAAATATATAATCTTTTTATTTTTAAAACCAGGACGAAGCAAGTTCTTTCAACTTAAATTAAGTTTTTGATGTGAAGCGTGCATAGAAAAAGGACAGTACTTGATAGCAAAATATTTTTGTCAATGGAAAATAATATCCCAGGATATTGTCAGGCCCCAGGACACAGGTGTATCTATATCATAAGAAAGGTGAGTGTGTCTATGTATTTTACCTAAAAGAGGTGGATATAAATCAATTTTATCCTTTTGTTTTGAATATAATGGTTTCATTTAAATTCATCTTTGTGTATCAGAACTTTATTATTACATTTGGAATATTTATTAGTATTGGATCTACATACAAAAGGATTTCTACTATAACAAGCTGACTCCTGTTACCATAAAGATATATATAAAAAAAATATACTGTGTGTCATTTCGTGTTATTATTGTTCGGGAAATATAGTTGTCACCAAACACCAACTTGTGAAATAGGACGACCGAGATTGTGCAATGACACTGCTAGAATTGTTCAAGGTCATATCCTTGTTTCATGTAGCACTCAACAGCTTGAGTCTAGAGCAAATATTCTGAGCATATTCGTAATGACACACTTTGCGAATAAAATCCAGTTGCTATTTGACTGGTGTATGCATATCTAAGGGGGTCCAGTAGCTATCTAAAACGGACGCATTGACAGATTTCGTATTTAAAGTGATATAGATCAATGATATGTAGTAAGACCCCTAACAAACACGATGACAAAATTTAAATTTTACATTAAAACAGACAAGATAATATTGACGTACAAGGGAATGGGTTTTCCAAACTAATTCGACAAGACGATGGGATGAGAACAAAACAATATTTACATATTGGTCCATGAAAACAGTTGATGAATAATAAGTTTAGTTGTTCGAGAAGTAATCGTCTTCTACTTCATCGTTGACATCCGTCATGTAAATATAGGTAAATACAGTATATGTTCAGTCCTCAAACTGAGAATTAAGGTGATGATATGGAAGCACCAAACATGTCACTCAATATCTTAATTTTATAAAAAAAAAAAAAAAAAAAAAAACTGAGCATAATCGTAAGAGTACAGTGTACGCTTTGCGGATAAGAATATTCTAAAAACATTAATCAAAATAATTCACCTGGAGTCGTTATTAATAGGGTTTTCCAACAATCCAATTAGTTTCTCTATTTCAACCTTAAATCCTTCCCATGATTAACCACAATTAAGTCATTAGGTAACACGAAGCCGCCGAGTTACATGCTACAGATTCCTGACATCAAACGGCAAGCAAACAGCTTTGTAAGATAGGTTATGTAGTGTTACGTTATAATGGTTTTCAACATAGGGAGTCTCTTTCACGTTCCCAAATAACATCGCTACAAGTACTCTTACTGGGTTCTGATATACCTCTAACTTTGTTATTATATCTTAATTGAATAGAATCAAATTATCCATAATTTTATGTTAATTGTTGTTTACTTGGTCATTCCTATATCGTTGCTTCACTAATGGTTTCCAACAGAGGGAGTATCTCTTTTCACATGTTCCTAAATCAGATCGAGATACAAAAAAAAAGCCCATGTGTGTCTACACCGGGTGATTTGATTCAGATCATTAAATCCATTTAAATGTTTTCAATGTTACCTATTGCATGTATGTAGCTGAAAGCCATTTACCTCTTAACGGTGTAGCATAGAATATGTAAGATTGTTAAACTGTACTAATGTCGATTTTATAATTTCATACAGGACTATAATCTAGTTGCCTGATCTACACTATCAACATTGATCAAATCGTTTCTATTCAGTGAGTAACGGTGTTGACGAAGGGTCTTATGTCCGATCTATTAGTATTGAAACACAAATCACAGTAATATGTAGGCATTAACGTGCTTTCTTAAAAGATGTTTACACCTGAACATTTATATATTTTACAATCCAATGCATTTTGACAAATTTCCATTGGATTGACTAGCACTATAGTATTTTGTCTGGATTACCAAAAAAATAAATCATTTTCAGTGATTCCTTTGTCAAACCTGACTGTCATGTTAATATTTGCAGAATAAAAACTTGCCCATGCAATCCCGTGTTTTCATATTGTTCCCTTGTTCAAGTTCGTTCTTTGGCCAAGATGAGAGAGAATAAAAGATTATTGATGAAAAGCAGATTTCGTGACCAGATTATAAATACTTCGGGATCATCAATAATTTTTTTTAGATTATTGTTCAAATGCATGGGAAAATATTCTCCGAATCATCATTCGCACTATGCACATTGACGTATGTAATTTTTTTTTTTTTTTTTTTTTTTTTACTTTTTGTTATTCGAGCCATGCAATACTAAGTCGAAAATCTCCACATTATCACTTAAATATTTCAACCTCTTAAAGGAAAGTCATAATGCAGTAACAATATTTTGATAGTTCCATACGTTTTAAGTTGGTTTTGATTTTTTATGCTTCTTTAATGTTAAACTTATATGATTGTATTCTTTACGAGTACCTGCTTGTTGAGATAACTGATACCTATCATTTTGTCAGAACATTTTATGTTGTCCATTGCGTTTAACTGATAGCCATCATTTGTCAGAACAGTTTATGTTGTCACTTGCGTTTAACTGATAGCCATCATTTTGTCAGACCATTTTATGTTGTCCATTGCGTTTTACTTATGCTCATCATTTTGTCAGAACATTTAATGATGTCCATTGCGTTTAACTGATTCCCATCATTTTGTCAGAACATTCTTATGTTGCTAATCGCGTTTAACTGATACCCAATCATTTTGTCAGAACATTTTATGTTGTCCATGCATTGCGTTTAACTAATACCCAATCATTTTGTCAGAACATTTGATGTTGTCCATTGCGTTTAACTGATTCCCATCATTTTGTCAGAACATTCTTATGTTGTCCATTACGTTTAACTGATACCCATCATTTTGTCAGAAAATTTTATGTTGCTAATCGCGTTTAACTGATACCCAATCATTTTGTCAGAACATTTTATGTTGTCCATGCATTGCGTTTAACTAATACCCAATCATTTTGTCAGAACATTTTATGTTGTCCATTGCGTTTAACTGATACTCATAATTTTGTCAGAACAGTTTATGTTGTCACTTGCGTTTAACTGATAGCCATCATTTTGTCAGACCATTTTATGTTGTCCATTGCGTTTTACTTATGCTCATCATTTTGTCAGAACATTTAATGATGTCCATTGCGTTTAACTGATTCCCATCATTTTGTCAGAACATTCTTATGTTGCTAATCGCGTTTAACTGATACCCAATCATTTTGTCAGAACATTTTATGTTGTCCATGCATTGCGTTTAACTAATACCCAATCATTTTGTCAGAACATTTGATGTTGTCCATTGCGTTTAACTGATTCCCATCATTTTGTCAGAACATTCTTATGTTGTCCATTACGTTTAACTGATACCCATCATTTTGTCAGAAAATTTTATGTTGCTAATCGCGTTTAACTGATACCCAATCATTTTGTCAGAACATTTTATGTTGTCCATGCATTGCGTTTAACTAATACCCAATCATTTTGTCAGAACATTTTATGTTGTCCATTGCGTTTAACTGATACTCATAATTTTGTCAGAACATTTAATGTTGTTCCTTGTGTGTTACCTATGCCTTTCTAAGGCCTCGTGTCCGAGAGATGACATTGACAGAGATATCGGCTTTTAGATAAAGGCGTATAAACAAGGTCGTTTCCGTATTGTGAAACATCTAATAAGACAAAGATAGCCGCCCTGTGACTTTGACAAGCGACCATAAAAGAGTATTAAACCTCGCAAACCGACCATGTAATTGTAAATTGTTTACCTGTAGAGATCTAAATACATTATTAAATGCCCCAGATTGATTGTAGTCCGCTCATAATGTTAACTGTGCTGTACTTTATACATACTACAAGTTGCTTAAACATTTTGTCTCTGTTTTGAATTAAAACCTTGGCATCATATGGATTCATTAAGAAGAAATTTGACTTTGATAGTTCATAAGTGGATGGGGACGTCTCAAAGATCTGACAAAAATGACAAGTGTATGACTAATGTATTCAATGTGTTAAAAAAACGTGTTTGGCTCCCTCCCCTATACCCAACCTTCACCGTTTATGAATATTTTTTATTTAAACCTTTCGGAATTTCTGCATTTGATAGATATGTTTTTCATGAGGACCAAAAACATAGTCATGGTCTTCGATCGTAGACACATCAAAGTACGCTGTGATTTGTCGCCAGCATGAGAGTTGTTTATGACTTCTGATCAGTCATCTTGAATCAAACGCCTCGCTGAAAGTAGAGTAGCGGTATGGGATGTTTTGTTCAATTATTTAAGATGCATTTCACTGTGTATTAGAGGTTTGATGACATACACAGCTTCCGGAATTTGACAATAAGCTCGCTTTGTCTTCGTTTGAGTGGGGTTCCTGGTGCTTTGTATGTTAATACTTCCGTAATTTTTTATACAAATAGATTTAGATTTTTCAACATCAATGTGATCAAAGTATGAATATTCATAAGATGAAAAGAACATGTCCGATTTAGTTTTCAACAATGTTTAAAGGTCAACTATAAATATTTTCAAATTGATTATACGTCACCAGAAAGGAAATAACGCCATCCATTGATTGTTTTATCTATAATATGGTTAACTTTAAGGGCATATAAGATAATGGATTTTGTCCCCTTTCATCTTGAAATCCTAATGCTTTGAATGATTAACTACCATTTAGTTATTAGGTAACAATGAAAAGCATTAAGTTCAAAACTAAAATCCCTTGACATCAAACAACCTACAAACAGCTTTGCAAGCTAGACAATAGTAACTATTGATGATTTCCAACACAGGAAATGTCTTATCCCGCAAGTAACCAAACAGATGGCGATACAGAAAATTCCACGTTAGCACTTTAACTTACGGATATCCTAAATAAGGAGAGAAATATTGGTTTAATTACAACACACACTGTCAGGTTATAAATGTTTTTTTTAATATATTCTGATAATATAAACGAAATGATAGATGATGTTGTTTCCATAACAAAGAATCCATTTGATTTCATTTTGTTCCAGAAACAGACAATACCAACATAGAAACGAAGCCGTTATTATAGCTGAAAATCGATAAGACAAAGGGATAAATATTATTATTTATTTGCTGGGTAGCCGTGAAAAATTACAAGGAAATAAGAGCAGTTTTTTTCTGTTTTATTACTTGATAAAACAATTTCATATTTCCAATCAAAAGAAGAACGTACACGGGTTTTTTTAAGACAGAAAAATAATATGACAAAAGGTGGCATATGTCCTTAAGTCAATTTCATAATAGGGCATCAAGATGTATCTTAAGTCTGAGGTGAGTCTTTGATAGGTGATAGCGTTGTAATGACAATTAATGTTCAACATAGATTAAGGTATGACACAGCACGCTAAAATAACCACACAACAAAGGGTTCCTTCTCACGGTTGAGTTACTAGATACCACCTGTTGGATACCTTTACGACATATTTGATTGGCGATCCGAGCTAATCAATTCGTTGTTCTCTCGCGTTCTAAGGCCAGGTGTTATTTGATATTCCTAAAACAATATCCAGTGTTGGCAACCAATGCCGAGCAGGCCTTCCTAAATGCGTATGGGAAGTAAATAGATAGAAGGCATATTCATTGCGTGATACAAATTTACTTTTGGATGTTTCCTTAATTTTCGTATTTTTTACAATTTGTTATTTTGGAATAGGTATTTTTCTTGGAAGTTGGTAATGATATTTAAATTAATCTTATTTTCATAGACCTTTTTTCCCGGAAATGGGTAATGATTTTTTTATGAATCTTATTTTCAGCGTACAATTTTTGTCGATTTTATTCTTTCTGCAGAAATATTGAAAAGTAACACCCTTGAAAACAAGCATTTATAGTACAGCTCAGGGGAATAGGATGTCTGATACCAATTATATAGGGCATGCCACAACTGTTTTGTATATCTAACGAGATACATGGTGTCAATGGATGCCTGTTATAACACCAGATAGTATCCATGACAACAATAAACACAACATCTAATTTCGTATTTTGGTTTCACATTCAGGTTCAGCGTTACGATTGTACCCTTGCTTAAAGATTTACATCATGTAATTGATACTATTAAAAAAATAATTAAAAATTTAAAAACAGATAGTATCAAGAAACCAACGGCAACTATCCAAACAATAAAATGATATATAACGATTTCCTGGTCACGAGCCGTGCATGATTCTTAATGATTTTTTCTTGGGTACAATGTATGTTTTAATCAATTTTCCACATAAAACCTACACGGCGTTTGATACCGCATCAAAATAAAATCCGCATTACCTAATAAAACCCAGATTCTACTCTGTTGGTGTTGGATGTTCATGTGTATTCGTTGTCGATATTTGAACATAAAATTGGTATTATACGTTATTTATATAAATGCTTGATGTTGCATCCTGAAACTACATGTAAATGTCATTTAGTGCACCCCGTGATGTTACATACATAGTGTTTTTAATGTAATCGTTCGGCAGGACGTTCACTGCCACCATTTCAGGGTTGAATTGTCCCAGAGCTGTATGCTGGTTTATCTCAGTAAAGTACTGATGTATCACGTTTATATGTAGATTGACACCAATTTGCTTTATCAATGGGTTCTATACTAAAGACATATACCGATGAGAGTTTTTTTTTCAAACAACAGCATGGATCCATGACCGAAATTTGTTCCAAAAACATTTTGATCGTAAAGACTTACTCGTTACGGTACTGGTAATGATTTAATACTTTTCTATTATGGTCGTTCGTATAATGTTAAAACGCTTTAACTTCTTTATACACGTAGGTGTCAAACGTGTACGAGTTGTCTTTGAAATTGTACACTGCCGCATAACCGAAATCGACATTGATCTTCGAATTTCGAAGACAACTCGTGTGAGTTTGACACCTTTGTGTGTACAGCCTAGTCATTTTCCTGGTGAAGGTAACACTATAGATGACGTACTAGTCATAGAAACGTCACGTGTAAACATTCATTCGTTGTGTAACAAAAATCCTTACATTAGTCATGCTTTCCAACCAGAAGAAAATTGTTCAACTCGTACTTATACTAGCAATTAGGTGAAAAGTCTTGCATTTAACATTCCTGATACATTTTTTTCCTGTATTTACTTTGAAATTTGTTCATTAAACGTTTTTACAGCTCAATTTTAGCCACAGGTACTTGGTCCAAATTCCCAAACCTTGGTCCAAATAAGTGAAATATATTTTATGGGTCATGATTTGGGTATTTGTGTCCAATCCCTGTGTATGATACAGTTATAAAGCGTGGAAGTTTCACAATGTGTTTTAGAGTATATGTAAAACATGTACATGTATGTCATAATTATCTTTTGAAGAGAACACAGGGTATGTACTTTAGTAGAAATGTTGACGAGAAAACTTGTTTAAGAAGTCATTACATAACGGTGTCTTCATCGATCAGTTAATCAATAAATCAGTCAATCAATCAATCAAATCCATTAATCAATCAATTGAATCACAGTATTACAGTTATATTTTAACTAGATCTGCTCTTTGACAGCTTTTGTACATTATCAGATAATCTATTATCTTTTCTATAGCTACTTGAAAACTCTGTTTATTTGTTTATATTTGTAGAAACACATTACCTGTTAAAGCATGCCAATAGAGTACAACATATGTTTGTACATTTCCCGACTTCGTTAAAATGTTGCTGATTAACACATTGTGTAGTAAGGGTTGATCGTGGGACATCATACCCTTCCCATTAGGTATAAGGCGCCATGTGGTACAGTCCGCACATTTCGTGTTGTAATTTACTTAATGTTCAACCGGATAAATAAGTACCATCAACTGTTTGGAGTATTTTTTAAATGAAACACACTATATCAACTGCTTGAAACACGATACATTAACGAAGCAATAATATTCCATAATATGGAACTCCTTTATACAATGATAGTGCTTGGTAAATCTAGGCGGACAATACTAATTCTGGCAAAAGAGATTGGGTGCCAATTTGGGCCTTCTGGTGGCTATTACCGATTTTATTTGTTGATTCATTTATTTTTGTATAAGAATACCTGGAGGTTTGGTGATCATGATGTGAATTTAAGGTCAGGTCGATGACCAGGGGAGGAGGGGAGGAGGGGGGGGGGGTATTAGTAGGGGTCAAATTCGTAATTGGTCCTATTTTTACAAATATACAGGACAATTTTGGAATCTTTCTTCACAATTTGTATGCATTGTGCAATATGTATTAAGGCACAAAAAGTATATTATTGACATAATTAGACGTTACAAAACTTGGTCTCCGTGACCCATTTTTCGACTATGGGCTAATCTTTTCGATCATTTTTTTTAACAGTTTTGGAATCATCGCACAATGCATAAACATTATGAAGAAATATTATACAGACATCCTGTAATTTTGTCAAAATAGGGCCAATTACGAATTTACTTCAGCTCCCTTCCACTCACTCACTCAATCCTATGCCTCGACATGGTCTCCGACCTGAACTTAATTTGATGTCATACAACCTCAAGGTCTTTAAATACAAAACACCTTATCGGTGACAGCCACCAGAAAGGCAAAATTGGTACCTATCCTTTACAAAAACATACAAATTCGTTCCTTACATATATTGAAAGCAAAATAAGAAACACTCTTCAAGTTAATTACAAAGAAGGCCATATAAACAAAATTCTTGTAAACAACAACTTAGCAATGGATATAAAATGTAGTTTTGATAGAAATACTAAGCTCCAGGCGGAGACAATAGATTAATCAGAAGATCAACTTACCGAACGAATCCTTTCCATACTCATTCGAGCAGTATCTATCTGCATGTCAACATGTTGGCTTGTAGCAACATTTTCGTCGGACTCTGTGGCGTCAGGGAACGTTTTTGGCCGTTTCTTAGAACGAACTTTGTGTCTCAAAGGTCTAAGCGAAGGTTTCGGACGAGGTCCTGGGAAGAATTTCTCAACAATATTTCGATCGGTATCCATTTCGAAATGTAGAAAACCAAAATTTCTATTTGAACAAAACGACTTTCGACATTTTCACAAAAGGATAGCCCAAGTTCAAGAGCAAAACCATTTTTCTTGAATGTGATGTTAATATCCACAGGTTATCGGTTATCAGTTTCAGTCAATTCATTATAAACATTAACTTTGACTGATATTCAACGCTTGGTCCTCTTCAAAAGTCATCGTATCATAGTCTGCCACCAACATTGATTGACAGAAACATACAAGTAGTTCGATCCGTGTTCATGTGTCGTCTGCTATAGAGAACGGTGTGTATCACGTATCGTCTGCTAGCGTTATCGATAAGGTCACGTGGCCGCTGTTGCTACAAGTCCTTTTAAATAGGACAGGATATAAAATGTAAATAATACTAAAACGCAAAATATCGTATTACATTTGAATGTAAGGTTTGATAAATCTTTAAACAACCACTATGGAATCGTAATGTTAAATGTACGTACCAAATACTTCGTGCGGTATTATGGGGTGGAGGCGTTTATAGAACACTAGCTGCCGCTTGGATACCAGATGAATCAATGTAAATACGGTTTATGCATGCGTTTACGGTGTTACATACCTAGTCTTTAACGTAAACAATAGTATTATTGTCTGTTTACGAGAATTTTAGATCTTTTTAAGGTTCTACCGGTGGGCAGTTTCTCTAACCCTAGTTGTTGTACAATCGATAATATGGATGCACTCAATGCCTCACCAGGTAAAACCCCGATTTAGTATACGTGATACTGAATATTTATATTCAATTGAAGAAGGAAGTAATGGAAAACTCTAACATAATAGAAACAGTGAAATCAAAACTCACTGAAAGCATTTATTTATGAAGTAGCACTTCCATTATCAAGTAATGACGTAACAGCAAAAGAAAAATATTGAAGGGGGAAATGATATGTATATTTTTGTTTACATGTCTGTGTCGTTGTTGAGGCATAAGACGATTACACTTCCGGAACACCTGGTCGTGTTCCTGTTTTAACAAGGTTCGCCTCATGGATTTATATTTTGGTCATTTATAGCCTTGTTTTATTGATTTTTAGTGAAAATTATAATTTTGTCTATATTCTGGCATTATCTTATTGTTTTGACATTCATTTCTATGTTTTATCATTGATGTAGCCATCAGGGACATTGAATCCGACTCTAACATATGTGTTACACGTTATAATCAGTTCGTTGTTGATTTGGAAACACCATCAAAAGGACCTTAAATTCACTAACTGATATATGATATCATAGATTGGATATTTCTTTGAAAACAATATAGAAATCCATAGTATCACATAACTAACCTGTTACACCGTCTTTAATTCGCCTATGACATAGATCTATTGTATGCCAAACTTGAAATAACATTGCTATGTCGTCATATATAATGACGTCACACGATTGTCTTGAAAAACTATTGTCCAAATTGAAATTCGTCTGTGTTTGATTTTGTCGCATATGAGTTAAGTGATAAACAGAACATTTCACTCGTATACATGTTATTGCATTTATTCATTCAATTCATTCAAGTGATAGGATGGTTTGGTTTTTTAACGTCCTTTTAACAGCCATGGTCATTTAAGGACGTGCCAGGTTTTTAGGTTTTTGGGATGGAGGAAAGCCGGAGTTCCCGAAGAAAAAGTACCAGGCAACTGCCCCACGTGGGTTTTGAACTCGCAACCCAGAGGTGGAGGGCTAGTGATAAAGTGTCGAGCAACTTAACCTGTTGGCCACTGGGCCCCAATTGATAGGAAACTGAAGTTCAAAGCTAAGTACCTTTATGTATTTTTGAATTTGTTGATCAGTTTTATCATGGCATGAACAGTTATGTATTATTAGATACATGTCTTTAATACAAAAATATGAATGGTGTCGTTGTTACAGAGAACACAGATATTATCGCTTCAAAATGTAAAATTATATATACTTAGTAATCACAACTTTTTTTTAATTCTTAATTTAAAAAAAAAACCATCCAACTCTTCCTGGTTTGTGGAACATGCTATTTTACAAGCTGTTTTGTCTCACTTAAATGAATAACTTTTGAGTCACGGATTTTATTTCAACAAAATATCAGTTATCGCGGTGCATCTAATGTCGGAGTGCGTATTTACTGCCTAGATTTAAATGCTTGTTTGTTTGCTGGTTTTATCGCCCCTTGAACACCGAAGGTCATTTTGAGGCGGGGACTTAGTAGTTTGTGACTACCTCACTGAACAACATGCGGAAGGCCCGTCGCATGCAATCGAGAACAATCCATCTTGCCCATGGACGCAACCATGACAGCACAGACAAGCTTGTTTCTCATCTTCCCGAGAAACACAACAGCCACGAGTAGTGAGCGTGACGTCGAACCACGCACCTCTGATCTTCACTTGAAGTTACATGGTCGGCGCTTTCACCGACTGAGGACGTTTAACAAAATCAGCCAAACCGACAGAGCTCTCCCGGTCCCTGAATGCAATTCTATATTTCCTTCAAACCTATTTTGACTCGTACTTCTATATATTGATCAATACAGGAAGGTTTATACAGCCCTATCCTTTTGTTATCGTGTTAAAATCCTAAGCAGGAGGATAAACTGGACTTTGT
Organism: Pecten maximus; assembly: GCF_902652985.1. Classification (NCBI taxonomy): domain Eukaryota; kingdom Metazoa; phylum Mollusca; class Bivalvia; order Pectinida; family Pectinidae; genus Pecten; species Pecten maximus. The sequence goes on from NC_047020.1 coordinate 33,787,612, forward strand.
GGTAAGTCTGCGGGTCTTTGATAAATGATGACACAGCTTCTCTACTCCTGACAGTTTGTAAAAGACGACTTACCTACGCGTGGATCGAGTAGACATTGATCCGTCCATTCCATTGTCACTAAACTTGAGTTATATTTCACAAATTATAAATTCTCAAGTCAGATGAGATTAAACACCCGGACCTCTTGATTATAGCCCCTAACAGTGATGTTATCCTGCTGGCAGAAGACAAACCGTAATCTACTCTTGGAATTTCTATTTGTCAGATGGTATTGTTCCGAATCTTTATAAAAAGTTAGTATCCCGGATTCAAAACAGCAGCTTCCACGAGAACAAGAGATGGGCTAATATTTAATCATTACGAGCAAGACAGTTTCAAGTCATGGTAATCTGCCATATTGTACTAAGCTCTGTCCTTTTTGGTGTTTCTCGGAAAGTTTAAACTTAACCGTACAATAAATGCTTTATTGGTCAAAAGTGAATTCCCATACGTCAAGTTATATATAGACAGATGTCACACGTAGCTAAGAAATATCAATGTTGCCAAAAAACATCGTTAATTATGATGAAAATGTACGGCATTGTGCATCAAAACTTGTGATCAAGACATTTTATCTTCCGCTCGAAAAGTCTTGAGCAACTGCCTGCTTGGAATTGGGAATTTGTCCATAGGTTCTAGATATATACATATTACTGTTTAAAGTATAGGACTTGATAAAATGACAGAGATAAAGCGTAACTTTCAAATAATGATCACGACTCGCTAGACAAGATACGGGTGAAATGTTAAACATGTTATTGGAATATGATGTCTCCGATTATTTGAGCACATCGCTATGTCGATAGATATATGACATAGATTAAATGTTCTGGGGGAAAAGCAGAGAATACACATTAAAATTCAAAATCGATTAAAGGAGGGCAATTATTATATATCTGCCTGAAGAACCTTTAAATAGTACAAGTAAAATCTCTGGTGTTCCGGAAGGTAATGTAACCACAGTAAGTTTGGGGAAGTTGGGCGATACTATCAAGAAATCGTAAATTAACAAATGGGAATTTGAATTATCATGCAGCTGGAAAGTTGTCCCTAGTGATAAGGTTGTAAATAAATATCGGGGTAAGTATTCTTTGATTTCAAGATATATTTTGCATGTATTACCAAATCAATGACTCATATTTCTTGGATAAATCCCAAACCATTTATTTTCGGGCGACACTCCATTCATCTTTAACTATATCCTGGACAAAAGTTTGAAAATTGTATACAAAGCATTTGAATGGTTGGGAAACATATTTAAAGAAAAAATATAGAAAACGAATATTTTAGGATATAAAACTTTGAGGCATATATGCCAGGTGGACAATACTCGAACAGAATGCATGTAGGAGACAACTAAATGAGGACATAAAGCATACAAAAGATAACGAAATCATTCGACAAAAGCTTTTATTCTTAGTAAGCAAAACATATCAATCTGTGAAATCTACAATGAAATAAAGATAAGCCAAATTGTTGGATTTCTACTCGCGTGCATGGAACCTCAAATTCCCCTCCAGAAAGAATATCAGAAAGCAATATACCGTATCGTAAACTACATCTTTAACATCCATAAAAATAAAATGTTGGTTTTGTGCAAAAATGGTATTCTTTTTAAGGTAGTAACAGTGAAGATTGTTTCAAAATTGACTAAACTCTATATCAGATTGCGTAATTACTGAAGCTGACCAGAGTACAGTCACATAAATCTGTCACTGAAACATAGCTAGTATTATTATATTTAGGTCACGTGACTGAAAACTTAATCTAGTGTGATGTAATACCAGGGCGTTCCCTGCTGTATTTGAGAGTATGCTGTCAAAAATGTAAAATATCAATAATCCTTGTCGGATTTGACAAGACTGTTCAATTCATTATTGCCTATGTTGGCTGTCGTCAATTTACTTTTCAATAAAATATTAACTTATTCAAAGTACATGTAAAAACATCAAAAAAAAATAAAATGTTTATTATATTTTAAATTATGACTTTACTTTATAAATATATTAATTTCAGTTATTGTGTTGTTAAACCAAGGGGCTCTGTAAACCCTAGCGGAACTCCTATGTTATTTACCTCAAACAGATTATCTCCATGCCGACTGCTCATGATTTAAAACACATTAGTGGAATAGTTTATGGGCGACTTTTACATGGTAAATATAGATTATAATTGCTCACCTGTACGAGTTTACGCATTTTTCAAATGATTTCTTAATTAAGTTTTTTTATAGGAGGTTACAAATCTCTACTTCGCTGGTTACTCACTGTGATTAAACTGCAGGGTGAATGTGACTATAACTACATCAAAATCTAGGGCGATTTTTTTTCAAAATTGGAAAAAAATCCAGGACAAGGGTTTTTTCTCAAAAAATATTTTGTATAGATACCAATTCGAAGTGTTAAGTGGCCTTTTAAAACTATCTAACACCTTTGATACGTTATACGTAAATCCAATTATCTAAAGTCATGTTAGCTTAATATAAAGCTTTTAGGATCATTTACATTACTGCTATGTATTTTACCATAAGTTTGAAATTCAAATACCGATTGAAATGGAAATAATATCATTATTCTTACCATACAACAAAGGGGAAAATATCTTAAATGTTAATTATCCAAAGAAATATATCAGAAAATTCAGTTCAGAAGTTAGAATGACAAAATGTGGCACAACACAACACTTGGCCTGGGCGTGTACGTGATATTCAGACTTATGATTGTAAATTGTGGAGAACTTAATTGATAAGTACATGCATTCCAGATTATAACCCTAGGCCAGATATTGGATACATGTAAGTGGTGAGAACCGTGCCAACTTTCTCATGAATGTATGTATCCCAGATGATTTCAAAAAGGTCCTCATCTTCTCGAGACATATTTACCACCGCTAATAAAAAGTACGTAAGCCAGGTCTTCAGTTAGAGAAATTTACCACCCACAATAAAACTTGATTATCAAGACCCTCAATGATACAGCGGGATTTAAAAGGAAATCCTGTACCGAATTCTAATATGAGAACGTAACAAGTACCCGATAAATCTCTTCTATTGAACAATGTTCTGTGGTCAAGTGCTAGGTAAAGATTTTAAACAATCAGGTTCTACCACGAACGTGATGTGTTCTGTACGTCCAAAAGGGAATTAGCAATAAATGATTAAATCTTTTTTGACATTGAAATGATGCATACTATGGACGTTAGTCCAAACTTGGGAAAGGGCTGATTAAAATAGAGTTATTGAGAACGAAGAACACCACAACAGGCTGAGACACGAGGTCTCATCTCATAACAAATATTGAGGACGAGGATCGTCACAATGGTCATATTGAGGACCACGATCGTCACAATAGCCAGACTAACTGAGAACGAGGATTGACACAATAGTCAGACTAGCTGGGGACGAGGATCGTCACAATAGTCAGACTAACTGGGGACGAGGATCGTCACAATAGTCAGGCTAACTGGGAACGAGGATCGTCACAATACCCAGACTAACTGGGGACGAGGATCGTCACAATACCCAGACTAACTGGGAACGAGGATCGTCACAATAGCCAGACTACCTGAGGACCACGATTGTCACAATAGCCAGACTAACTGGGGACGAGGATTGTCACAATAGCCAGACTAATTGTGGACGAGGATTGCCACAATAGTCATACTAACTAGGAATGAGGTTTGTTACAATGGTCGGACTAAATAGGGACGAGGATCGTCACAGTGGCCAGACTAACTGGGGACGAAGGATTGTCACAATAGCCAGACTAACTTGGGACGAGGATCGTCACAATAGCAAGACTAACTGGGGACGAGGATTGTCACAATAGCCAGACTAACTGTGGACGAGGATTGCCACAATATTCATACTAACTAGGAATGAGGTTTGTTACAATGGTCGGACTAACTTGAGACGAGGATTGTCACAATGGCCAAGACTAACTGGGGACGAAGGATTGTCACAATAGCCAGACTAACTTGGGACAAGGATCGTCACAATAGTCAGGCTAACTGGGGACGAGGATTGTCACAATAGCCAGACTAACTAGGGACGAGGATCGTCACAATAGCAATACTAACTGGGGACGAGGATTGTCACAATAGCCAGACTAACTTGGGACGAGGATTGTCACAATAGCCAGACTAACTTGGGACGAGGATCGTCACAATAGTCAGGCTAACTGGGGACGAGGATTGTCACAATTGTCAGACTAACTAGGGACGAGGATCGTCACAATAGCAAGACTAACTGTGGACGAGGATTGCCACAATAGTCATACTAACTAGGAATGAGGTTTGTTACAATGGTCGGACTAAACAGGGACGAGGATCGTCACAGTGGTCAGATTAACTGGAGACAAGAATTGTCACAATAGTCAAACTACCTGGGGACGAGGATCGTCACAATAGTCAGCCTAATTAGGGACGAGGATCGTCACAAGTAAATCCAATAGGGGACGATCATCACAATAGCCAGACTAACTGGGAACAAGAATCGCCACAATGGTCAGACTAACAGGTGACTAGGATCGTCATAATAGTCAGGCTAACTGGGGACGAGGATTGTCACAATAGCTAGACTAACAGGTGACTAGGATCGTCATAATAGCCAGACTAACTGGGAGCAAGAATCGCCACAATGGTCAGACTAACAGGTGACTAGGATCGTCATAATAGTCAGACTAACTGGGGACGAGGATTGTCACAATAGACAGACTAACTGGGGACGAGGATCGTCACAATAGACAGGCTAACTGGGGACGAGGATCGTCACAATAGTCAGGCTAACTGGTGACTAGGATCGTCACATTAGTCAGTCTAACAGGGGCCGAGTTGCCTCACAGTCAGTCTAGCTGAAGCCACATGGAATGTCCCTACAATAGGACTATCCTATGTCCAGAATTATGACAATAGTGTGGTAACAATAAAATCGCCAGTCTACTGTAAACTGAAACTAGTCTAGATAAGTCAAGTTTCAATATTGTCAAATAAAATACAACAGACAAATGAGTACACACTGGTCAATTCAAGGTCAAGCTCTCAAAGATAAAGGCAACTTTAATATACTGATGTGTGGTCAAGTCAATGCCCAGTCCACTGCTGGTCCAAACACCAAGTTATTAACAGTCAGCTTGTGGACAAATCCATTCAGTCTACAAACTGTTATAATGAATACTTAAGTGATCAATCAAATGGCCTACAGGCCAGTCTACGAACTCAAACTGGACAACGGTCTGTCTGTGTTCAAAAATCTTACTGATACATATGATGTAAGGGAAGTAACTCTGGTTAATTATACGTGTATAAAGATATGCTTAATTTAGAATGTTACTACCATTGTATATAAAATTACATTAAATTATATCCTGTTTAATATAATATAGATATATATTTATAACCATATAGAGACAAAAATTGTTAAATATTTTAACATAGTTATATGTTTTGTAATTATGAAACCCTGTTATCAATGTTTAAATATATAGTATAAAATCCACACAGTGTTAATGTATTATTATATAGGTATCACACTTATATATGTATAAATACATTGGTAGGTTTAATGTGTTTAAAAATTGTATATAAAAGTAATTATTTCAGTAATGGCATATAACGCAATTACAGTGTATATAGAAATGTTATACAACATTTTTTTGATTTTCTGTCAACATCTACTAAAATGTATTTTTCCAACAAATGTACAGCATTCATCAAAAAATCATATACGAGACACATTTGATTATATTGAGAAAAGTTATACCGAGACACGTTATTTGCTGCCATTTTTCTGCCGATTTAGAAAATGCACAAAAACGTTTTACAATAAAAGTTCAAAAAAATCAATCCGACAAGAAAAATTGATCTATTAACAACAAAATTAATACTGTTGAATTGTGAAATAATCATGATTCCTAATACAATAGTAAGCATGTCGAACAATGAATAGTTCTTATAAAGACAATACCAACACAGAACAAAGGGACCATACAATACACCTAATTATACAATACTACGTCAGTTTTTCATTATATAGTGTATAGTGTAATATGATTTCTTGTAAACATGAACTTAAAAAAAAAAGTTTTGAAAATGACGTAATTTTTTCTTACCAAATACATCAGCTTCTAAAAATTACCTCCAAAATATCACAATGGAATCAAAATTTTTAGTGAAATACCCTGAATTTCAAAAATCTTTAATCAAAAAACGTCCTTCTACACTATAAATAGTTTTACTTTTTTAAGAAATTTTAGGGTAATTATATATCATACATCATGATGTATACTATGTGAATCTTTCATCCCTTTTGTGGTGAAATGGGTACGTTGAGTCTTTGTCGACTGAATAATATTCTCTGATGATGGAGATTCCTCATCCTAACTGAAAATTTCATTTTAAACCCTCATAAAAATCCTACACAATGACACAGGTATCTAGAGAAAACCTAAGTGAATTGTTAGCTTACTAATAAAAATTCTGCATTATGTATTTTATGTGTTCAGACAACAAACATTTCACAAAGTAAATATATATCACAACCTCTATATCACCAAAATGACACACAAAATTGCACAAAACAAAACAGATATTAAATGAAATAATGAAAATAGCAGTATGAGTGAAACTGAACAGAAAAAGGGATGAGGTGTCAAAACTACATGGCAAGAAAATGTGCTGAAACCTAAGTCTATATACTGTATATTTACCAATCTGGAGAAGTTGTCTCCCTTTTTATTTTGCATTGTTTTAATCTTTATCATTCTGTAATTCTTGCTTTATCAATCTATATAAAAAGAAGTTACCAATTTATGCCAGCATGCAAATTTCTTAAAAATAAATTTACCCAAAATGAAAATTTCCCAATTAACTCTAGATAAAATTTGATCGGGTACCCTTCTTAGTGTAGCAGGCTAGGAGTGAAAATTCAAAAATAGAATCAACTTGTGGAATTCTGTTGAAACCATCTTACTAACAAATCAACGAGAATTCAAATTCTGTAGTCTATGTATTTTTTTCAGATGATCAAATCCAATTCATTAAGCAACTTTAACTGATAAGAAATTTTAACTGAAATGATTAAATTATCTTAGCTACAAAAAGTCATTAGCAAAATGTGTATCCCAAGGCACTATTTCATAAGCAACCATCATCTACAAATAGCTTTTTCCTTTTCTTTCTTTTTTTCTCTTTCTTCATGTTCTTAATCTAGCATTTCAAGTCTGATAATTCATGTCCTACTAATAAAAAACACTCTTCTCCTCCCATTATTATTCTTTATCTAAAAGGACAGCTCTAAAAATTTCCATGAACTTAAATCCGCACTGAGGAAAAAAAATGCACATTGTTTTTAAATGAATCCATATTCCATCTTGTTATCAATTAAAGATAGAAATTGTCACATGATCAGAAGATTTTTATAAAAGAAAAAAAAATTATCAAGAATTAAACAAATATTGATGGGGTGGCTGGGTTATCAGAACCAATATTTTTAAATATATAAATGGAAATGGACAAGTGATTGGAATGTGATGGCGGTAATACAGTATACAATAATTATCACATTCTGTACAAAAACTACAACACAGAAAACAAAGGTCAGTGAAAGCACCTATAGTGTGTGAAAGACTATCATGTAAAACAAACCACTCCAAAGCTAATACTGTATTTATCCTGTAGTAAGCCAGGAGACAAACAGATATACTTAGACTATACCGTATTTATCCTGTAGTAAGCCCAGATATACTTAGACTAAATCGTATTTATCCTGTAGTAAGCCCAGATATACTTAGACTATACCGTATTTATCCTGTAGTAAGCCCAGATAAACTTAGACCATACTGTATTTATCCTGTAGTAAACCCAGATAAACTTAGAATATACCGTATTTATCCTATAGTAAGCCCAGATAAACTTAGACTAAATCGTATTTATCCTGTAGTAAGCCCAGATATACTTAGCCTTACCGTATTTATCCTGTAGTAAGCCCAGATAAACTTAGACTATACCGTATTTATCCTGTAGTAAGCCCAGATATACTTAGACTATACCATATTTATCCTGTAGTAAGCCCAGATATACTTAGACTTACCGTATTTATCCTGTAGTAAGCCCAGATATACTTAGACTATACTGTATGTATCCTGTAGTAAGCCCAGGAGACAAACAGATAAACTTAGCCTTATCGTATTTATCCTATAGTAAGCCCAGATATACTTAGACTATACCGTATTTATCCTGTAGTAAGCCCAGATAAACTTAAGACTATACCGTATTTATCCTGTAGTAAGCCCAGGAGACAAACAGAAACTTAGCCTTACCGTATTTATCATGTAGTAAGCCCAGATAAACTTAGACTATACCGTATTTATCCTGTAGTAAGCCCAGATAAACTTAAGACTATACCGTATTTATCCTGTAGTGCCCCCAGATAAACTTAGACTATACCATATGTATCCTGTAGTAAGCCCAGGAGACAAACAGATAAACTTAGACTATACCGTATTTATCCTGTAGTTAGCCCAGATATACTTAGACTATACCATATTTATCCTGTAGTTAACCCAGATAAACTTAGACTTACCGTATTTATCCTGTAGTAAGCCCAGATATACTTAGACTATACCATATTTATCCTGTAGTAAGCCCAGATAAACTTAGAATATACCGTATTCATCCTGTAGTAAGCCCAGATATACTTAGACTATACCATATTTATCCTGTAGTAAGCCCAGATAAACTTAGAATATACCGTATTTATCCTATAGTAAGCCCAGATAAACTTAGAATATACCGTATTTATCCTATAGTAAGCCCAGATAAACTTAGACTAAATCGTATTTATCCTATAGTAAGCCCAGATAAACTTAGAATATACCGTATTCATCCTGTAGTAAGCCCAGATATACTTAGACTATACCATATTTATCCTGTAGTAAGCCCAGATAAACTTAGACTATACCATATTTATCCTGTAGTAAGCCCAGATATACTTAGACTATACCGTATTTATCCTGTAGTTAGCCCAGGAGACAAACAGATAAACTTAGACTATACTGTAGTTATCCTGTAGTTAACCCAGATAAACTTATTGTAGTAGACTTTACCATATTTATCCTGTAGTTAACCCAGATAAACTTAGACTTTACTGTATTTATCCTATAGTGAGCCGAGACAAACTCAGACAATACCGTATTTATCCTTAGTAAGCCAAGATAAACTTAGACCATACTGTAAGCCCAGAGGACAAACACACAAACTTAGACATACTGTATTTATCTTTAAGTAAATCCAGGAGACAAACACATAAATTTAGACATACCATAATTATTCTGTAGTTAGCCAAGGGGACAAACACACATATTTTGATTTAAAGCAGAGTTGCCTTATTACAGGACAATGCTAGCAATTTAACACGGCTTGGCTTATTTCCAGGCATGGACATGTCTATTTTTTATACCAGGCATGGGCTTATTACCAGACATGGGCTTATTTCTGGATAAATACAATACTAACAAATATAATTACAGTTATGTACATGTGCACTGACTGACTACAACGCCAAAAAAAAAAATGCACCTAAACGTTGGTGACTGTCACAACCATTAGATAACAACTGTGCATACAAAAATCATTTTGATTCCATGTCTAACTATCTTAAAATATTTCATTTTAAAACTTGTAACTTCTATATAACGTTAACATTACTCAATGAGGAAAAATATGTAAAACAAAATTTATGCCAGGAAATTTAAGTGTACTTTGATTCTCATCTAAGCCAGAACCGATATGATCCAGATTGGCGATTTGATTGGTTTCGCAGTAACCTGATTTCCTTTTTTAATGAACATAGATATAAATAGATGTTTCCCATTTACATTTTTGAAAAAGAAAACTTATAAGAGTTATCAAATATTTTAACAATGGTGATAATAATTCAAAGATTTTTATTTTTTAACTTTTTTTTTCAGAGACATTTTTAGAAAACATTATGGCAAAAAAATGACTAGATGATCACTAGCGATAGTAAAAATTACCACGCAATGTAAGCCCTATATACACTTTATCTACTTACTACGCACAGGGACTTGTCACAAATTCCCTTGTGCTAAGTCCCTGTGTTACTACACTGAACACATTATGGTGTATGTCTTTACAGAAACACCTGCAAAAGACATGTTGAACAAATATATCAGGCCAGTTTTAATTAAATGTTTGTTTCTCAAACTGGCTTAGGATTTCAAGTTTGCTTGGTAGGTAGGAAAAATATTTTATATTATTTTTAAAAAATATTAAATTAATTTCAAACAATAATTTGATACAATTTTGTGAACTTTGATGCATGGTAATACATACACTACATTGTACTAGATGGGTTATGTTTCCAATGATTTTGGTGGGAAAAAAAAGATAAGAAAGGATTTTTCCTTAGTTCTTCGGTTAGAGACAAACAAGCAATATTTCACTTAAGACCTGATTGAACACATGTAACAGATATCAAACAAGATAATGCATCTACTGAGCAAATGCTTTCTGAAACCATACAAAGACAATCTTAGTCCTAGATTTAATTTAGAAAGAGAAAGTGAGCACTTGTAAATTGCAACAAAAAATAAATAAAAATACACACATAATAAAATAATAGGCACCTGTAGGGTAAGGTCCACACTTCAGATATTTAACTATCACAAATGTGGACTCTGTTTACTAATTGTGACTGCTTTCATGCAAGCACAGCTCTGAAGATTTTTGCAAACAAATCCATTTTGGGAAAATATTCTACTAAAGCATATTCAAGATATTCAATTTTAAGCCAGATACTTAAATATTGCACCATAGCGTACCAAGGTTATAATTGTATTCAAGGAATTCCAAGTTTATTATTCTGAATACAGATGTGACAGTGATCTGCTGAGAGGGATTATCCCTGGAGGAGTTACCTCCCTTTACTTGATAGGAAACATGTCTATTAAATTGTGTTTGTAAAACATCTATAAATGCATGTAACATGAGACTTATTTTCCTTTTGAGGCTCTGAGTTTGTTGTGTTTAATTTTCCGGAGCTCTTGTACAGCAAACTTTTTGTCGACTGACGATAACCGTTGTGACATACGCTCAACCACTGCTATATTCTCTTTAGTTTTCTGATGTCAACGACGATGTCGTCTTCCTTCGCCCAAACATCCTGAAGCCCTCTTTCTGACTCTTTGTATTAGATGACACAGCAGATCCTGGGGTATTATACACATTCTTGGGTTTCAGTACTGCACGAGATATTTTGTTGAAAAAGTTAGAAACCGATGATCTCTTTTCTGGTCTTTTTACCTCCATGTCCTTAGTATCCATACAGCTTTTCATGTCGGGCAAAAGTTCAGACAGTGGCAACTTCAAAATCGGCCCATCTTCTACAGAACAAACGTTATCTTCTTTCATTTCCTTCTGTTGTTCCTCAAATAGTTTAACATCCTCTCTGTCTACAAATCTTCCATGATTTTCAAGATTTAGCGTCGAGATAGCACACATACTCTCAGGCTCGGCCAACGGAGCTGCAACGTCTTCATGTATCGACTCCTGGTGTCGTAACTCTTCATACTGCATCCATTTTTCCGTCGTGACAATAGAATTTGCCAGATCACTACGGCTTCTATTGTGGCCCTGATGCTTGGTTTGTTTTTTCACCATGTCCAAACGACGATCTGCGAATGGTTCCAAACTATTTGCCACAGTTTTTGGTACCACCCAGTTTTTGGGTTCCTCGTCGTAATTTTCAATGCAGTCTTTAGAGAATTCTATAGTGATGTCCTGCTGTGAATCATCTGCCAGTATATCAGCCTCTGCAGTAGATATATATACACAAATGTTAAAGTTACAAGCAACATGTGTATAATGTGAAACTACTCTATAAAATGATCAAATTTTGTTTATAATTATGTTGAATGGATTAACTATTTGTAAAACCTCTTTAGAAATGACCCTAGGAAATAACCTAGTAAGTTTATGAACTATCCAGTCTGATGCTAAAGCAATACTGAACTTTAGTACATCACATGACAGAATACTGGCTTCCCATTGGCCACATCCATGGTTACTATGAGGATACTGGTACACTCTCCTCCTTTTGATATCAAACTTGGTGGGAGATTGAATGTGAATCTATTGTGAATAATTGAATATACATATGTATCAATGTTACATTCTACACTGTGTTTACAGTGAGGGTCATGCGTGGGGTGACTATAGGGCATTGAGTATATCAAGTAACATTCAAGCTTTTGCAGTTGTGTTGAGTACTATTTGATAAATAATTCATCTTCATTTGAACTGGTGAATTAGAACATGAATGGCATAACTGTTGTGCTGGACAATGACGTCAAAAAGACCTGATGCTGACAGGTCCTCCAGTGAATATTCAGGTGAGTATTGATCATAGCAAATTTAACTGTAAACGTGATGTACTAAAAACAAATATTGCCTTCTTTTGACGACACGATGGTCTGATAGTGTCTTCAGATGGAATATTATTGTAAAATGGGTCTGAAGAAGAGAATTTATGGATAAAACATGACCTAGACTTTCCACATTCATCCCATTTACGAACAATGAACTGTCATCAAGAATTGTCATTTGCATTCTTTGGTTGCTAAGGAAACAGACATTTTCAAAAGCTCCAAAACACTTTTCAACCACTGTGAAGTTAAAGATAAGGGCTATTCCAATAAAACATCTATCCTACCCCAGGACTTCAGGTATTGTTAAGGGGTACCGCCAATAGAATTTATTTAATAAATTACAAAGAACTAATAGGAAGGAAGTCCAACCATGGATAGAAGTGATTAATTTTGGGGCCCTTGGGTAGGGTAGATATTTTAATGAAATAGCCCTAAACACTTTTTCAAGATATATCATGAATCTTATTCAAAATATGGTGTACCTGAGCTTGTGCGCGGTCCAACGGTCTTGCTGGGCGGGGGGGTGAGGAAGTCTTCGTCCATAGCCTCACAGGTAGGTCGCATCGGGAAGGGACTACCAACAAAACTGATGTCGCTGAACTCCATCGGATCCATGTCCATGTCAGGAGTGTGAGCCTCTAGTGTCACAGCTGGACGGAAATTACCTCGGTGAAGGTCATCCAGTATCTTCTCTAGGATTTTGTTTCTGTCCTCCATCATAGAAGAGCTCGCACCTGTAGAACATTCCAGAATATTAATCAGAAGAATAAGTAAAGGTAAAGATCATAAAAGAGAATTAAATAAATAATGGTTTAAATATATTATGAAAGACATGCAACATAGGACTGTATGATCTGCCAATCTGTAAACTTTATCTAATTAACAACTTATACCATTTTATATAAATCACTCTTGTTGAACCGGATGGAATCGCACGAGAAGTCTTAGTGTGGAAGGAAAATGGAGCACCCTGAGAAAACCCATGTGGTTGGGTAGGGGATCCCATACCTTTTCACCTGCAATTGGGGAATCAAACTGCTATTTTGTAATCTATCCTAAAGGTCTAAAGTGAATGATATAAAGTATATGTACTTGTATCTTGTTTCATAAAATCTTATTGAAAGAGTATGGAGTATTACTGATGGTAAACCCCCTGTCTACAGATGGATGATCAGCCATATACATTATCTTGGTTTCATAATGGGGAGGGGAGATTATGATAAAGATGCATAATTTTTGGAGAACTCATAATTCTACTTGATTTGCATTAAAGCTATTGCAGATATGTATACATGGAAGATACAGAATCATCTCAATGTTTTTATCTATTGTCTAAATATATCTATATAGAGTTGTATGTACCTGCATCTTTACCAAACTCCAAGGAAAGCAATCTGTTCTTTGTCATGGATTTCAGGTCGGCTTTCTTTCTAGCCAACTGGTTCTGTTTATGTAAACATTCATTTTCCTGTAAAGACGAATAATGTATCTTACAACTATGAACCAAACTAATTTATTGCCACAACTTGACCTATCCGGTAGAATATCATTAATTACTTGCTAACATATTTATCGAGATCTGTGACAGTGATTTGTAAAAACAGTATTGCATTCCTTACCTTCAGGATGATCAAATCTTCTGACACTTCAGCATAATATTTAATCTACTTTTTGACACATCCTGACCTTCAGTGTGACATTAATCTAACTTTTGACACATCTTGACCTTCAGTGTGACCTTTAATCTAATTTTTGACACATAAAGACCTTTAGTGACCTTCAATCTAACTTTTGACACATACTGACCTTCAATCTAACTTTTGACACATACTGACCTTCAGTGTGACCTTTAATATAACTTTTGACACATACTGACCTTCAGTGTGACCTTTAACCCCACTTTTGACCCATCCTGACTGTGACATTTAACCTACCTTTTGACATTTCTTGACCTGTCTACAGAATGCATGTAGACACTTGAGTGTAGACTCCAGCTCAAACTGGCCAAGATCCTCACACAGATAGTGGGCCAGGTGTTGTGTGGACTCCCGCAGGGTGTTAGTGGATGTTTGTATGTCTCTTAGCTCCTCTTTCACTTCCTACAAAAATAAATACTAAATTACAGAAAATAGAAAACAGAACGGATATAGTTGCTTGCTATTTACATAGCTAATAATAGAAAGATTTCACACAAAAAAGAAGGTATTTTAGCATTGCCGTGCAGAGCATAAATTTAAACCAAGTTCCATAATAATAAAGGATATTAAAAAGCCTTATTTTTTGGAAACTATCAACTAGTCAAAGTCATATGCAGAGGTGCCAACAATGATTAATTGAAAAGAGGAAGGTTTTCGAGCGGAGCGAGAAAAAAAAAAATTTCAGGGGGTGTGGGGGCCGACGAGGCCCCCAGACGCTGACGGGTTTCAAGTGTCCGGAAATGCATTCTGGGCATAAGCAGCACACAATTCAGATAATTTGGTTTGGGAAAATAACTCAAATATATGTTTAAAAAAATAAGAAATGTTAATTTTATTTAGTTTTACCTTGATATAGTCTGTCTGTGATTTCAGTGCTTCGTATGTATGATGTCATTTTCCCCACCGTGTGCAATGCTAAAATCACAATTGCAAGTAACACATCTTGCAGTATATTCATCCCGATCGGATTGAACAATAAAAGGAAAACGCTCCTTGTATTCAGATTTAAATCTCTGGTTCCATTGCGACTTAACTTTTTTCTTTGGTGTTACTGATTTTACGGTTTCGTCTTCAGCTGTCAGACTACGTTTTTCCGCCATTTTGATAAACTTGGGAAGACCATTCATGATCGTTCATATGCTTGAAAATGATGTATAAATAATACTAATGGTGACAAACGCACAGGAGATCGAGAGCGCGGATTCTAACAGATCTAGTGGAAACGGACATCAGAATTCCGGATTTAGGAAACATTTCGATTTTTTTTTATAAAATCGTACAAAAGTCATGAAAAAGCGGAAGGCGTATTTTATACCTAAAAATCGTAAGGATTACGCCAAAAGAGGAAGGGTTGGCACCTCTGCATATGCTAATTTGTTTAACTCTGAAATTGTTCAATATACAGGTACATGTATAGTGCAGGATTTAATTAAAACCAGATAACATCTATGCAATAGTGAAGGAAAGAAATCCCGACCATCAGAAAAGAAGATTTACACAGGGAAGCTGTAAGCCCTGATGAATCAAGATGATTTCTGGACTTACCTCAATAAAAGTATGGAATCTGGCCTTCATGCGGTAGTCGCCATATGCCAGAAGTTGGACAAAGGAACACAGTTGTTTGTTAAACTTAGAGATCTCCCCCTTCATGTCAAACAGTGAGGAACTGTGAAGGTAATAAAAAAGGTTTTTTTAACAAATTCATTTTGGTTTGGTTTGGTTTGTTTTGTTTAACGTCCTATTAACAGCCAGGGTCATTTAAGGACGTGCTTGGTTTTAGAGGTGGAGGAAAGCTGGAGAACCCCGAGAAAAACCACTGGCCTAAGGTCAGTACTTGGCAACTGCCCCACATTGGTTTTCAAAGTCGTAACCCCAAGGTGGAGGGCTAGTGATAAAGTGTCGGGACACCTTAACCACTCAGCCACCACAGGCCCTTATATAACAAGCACACAGGTTATCGCTAAAGCAATGAATGTCCCCAAATGGCCTCCCCTAAAAATAGTAACAGTGACCTTGACCTTGACCAAAAAACCCTGAAACACAAAGGTGTCCGAGATATTATAGTCCTTTATCATTATTTGACAGCTAACTGTCTAGTGTAGGGCCAGAGCATACTACTGTATGAAAATTATTTTCTATTAATACAGTCAGTTATCTCCCCTTGTACCTGACAGCTAGATGTCCAGTGCAGGGCCAAACCATGCCACTGTATTAAAATTATTTCCAATCTTTCAAGTTATCTCCACTTGTACCTGACAGCCTTTTCCAGAGGGAGCAGGTCATCAATAAACTGCAGCATGGCCTTGTCCTTTTCCTCGGCCATCTTGATGACATGGTGGAGCAGGGATCGATTGGGCACGGAAGACTTGACGTCAATTAGGCGTTCCAAACTGGACATCTTAAATCCCATGGCATCTCCATGAAGACATCCCTGAAATCATTGTGATATATTATGTGTACAGTAGTAGTATCTTAAATTACTCTAAGGAAAAGGTAAAAGTTACAAGAAATTTTGCACTTGCCAAAATCAGGCAAGTAGTCACCAATATTTACTTGCCCAAAGACCAAACCTATACCAGCCCTTGATTTTTTCTTGCCATGGATGATGTGTAACCAAAACTCCAACAAGCGTAGCACTCATGGACAACACACATATCAATACCATACAGTGGGGGAAGTAGAATTAGTGTATTAGTACTTTCCACAAAAAGTGTAAAAGTTGTGTCAGAAATAGCAGTTATATATCTTATAACTCGCTAGGTTAACTATTTTGGCTTAGTAGTGATTGGAATCAGTTTCACTTTCAGAATTAATAATCGGAAACACAAAATTGATCAACTGTCGATTATAATCAGTTTTCTAAATTTAGCACACAATTGCCCTTTTGTAGAAAATTTATGTACATCCCAAGTATATTTATTACACGTCTTAGGCTTTGTAATCACTATTTTTAATATTGATCACAAACAAAGCATTTTAAACAGTTGCTAATATATCTAAATCCCCTTAATCACTTGTAACTGACTAATGAAAATATTGATAAAATATAAGGTCAACTAGTTCTCCAATTGCTTTTCAAAATCGTCACCAATGATTATTATCTGAAATTTCATATTTTGCTCTCACTAATTAATGTGTCATTTGCAAAATCCTAATAAGATAAGTTTATTTTGGAGCAGATTTGATTTTATTTGAAAATTGATGTTCTTGAAGAAGATTTGTAATTTATACCTGGACATGTACTGTATTAATATGGTCCTTTCATATCCAGTTACAGATTGAAAGCAAAAAGAGGATGATGAAGCAACAAAAAAGGAAACACTTACGTGGTTCAGGAAATTACCAATTTGTAGGACAAAGTGCATAAACTCTTTGAGGTCCCCATTCTGCATGATCTTTTTACACATCATTATCATCACATTAAGTGAGCTCTTCAGTTTCTGGAGGCTAGAAGTGTACTCTGCCTTGGTAAGGTGTCCCTGTATGAGGATTTCGTAGTCGGGAATATCCGCCAGAAGAAGCACAAACTGTTCTGGCATTCCAAGGTCATGTCTCTGACCGTCAAAGCACTGTAGAGTGGCAATCTGGAAATATTTTCAGGTTCATTTAGTTTTTATGAAAACTATATTAGTTACTTCAAATAATACAATCCTATATGTAACAGTATATATGATTTGTATTGTGATGTTGTGTGTAAGTACTTGAATATTAATTAAATATTTTTAAACTAATACAATGCTCTGTTCTAAGCATGTATATCTGTAACATATACTATAGTTAGAGGTGTAAGAATTCACTAGCTCTACTAGGAATCTCGTCCTGATCACCTGAGAATGTAGCATGGCATTATACGATACATGTTGCAAAGTCTATTGATTTTATTTCAAATTACTTTGAACATTTCAGCTGCATTTGATAAAATCCATGAATTGGGTTGTGGTATAGCACATTATCTGTCTACCAACTTCCTGGGGTCGGGGTATACGCAGTATCTGTCTACCAACCTCCAGGGGTCGGGGTATACACATTATCTGTCTACCAACCTCCTGGGGTCGGGGTATAGCAGAGGAGCTGTGTATCTACCTCCTGGGGTCAGGGTATACACAGTATCTGTCTACCAACCTCCTGGGGTCGGGGTATAGCAGAGCAGCTGTGTATCTACCTCCTAGGGTCGGGGTATACACAGTATCTGTCTACCTATCTCCTGGGGTCGGGGTATAGCAGAGTATCTGCCTACCTATCTCCTGGGGTCGGGGTATAGCAGAGAAGCTGTGTACCTACCTCCTGGGGTCGGGTATACACAGTATCTGTCTACCAACCTCCTGGGGTCGGGGTATAGCAGAGCAGCTGTGTATCTACCTCCTAGGGTCGGGGTATACACAGTATCTGCCTACCTATCTCCTGGGGTCGGGGTATAGCAGAGAAGCTGTGTACCTACCTCCTGGGGTCGGGTATAGCAGAGAAGCTGTGTACCTATCTCCTGGGGTCGGGGTATAGCAGAGTAGCTGTATACCTACCTCCTGGGGTCGGGGTATAGTAGAGTAGCTGTGTATCTACCTCCTGGGGTCGGGGTATACACAGTATCTGTCTACCAACCTCCTTGGGTCGGGGTATAGTAGAGAAGCTGTGTACCTACCTCCTGGGGTCGGGGTATTGCAGAGTAGCTGTGTACCGACCTCCTGGGGTCGGGGTATAGCAGAGTAGCTGTATACCTACCTCCTAGGGGTGGGGTATAGCACAATAACTGTCTTCCCCTAGGGTTGGACTGTATAAGAGAAGCTGTTTACTTACCTCCTGGGGTTGGGGTAGCACTTGAAGGAGGTACCGGAGGGTTGGCAGATTGACGACTACAGAGTTCCCTGTTTCCAGGCTCTGTATCAATTCCTCAGCACTGATCTCCATCCGACCCAGAAACAAGTTCAAGTTTCTCCGAGTCTGTGGGCTCAGTATGATCACCTGTTCAACACAAATAGATTTTGTCTTATTTTAACTAATAGTTATAAGCATAAAGTACACACAACGTACATTAATTTTGTATATTCCATAAAGGTATTAATGGTAATTTTTACCTCATTTGTACCATTACAAACAAACTGTATCATTAATTTTACCTCACTGACAGATGACGTTTTGACAGGTGACAAGTGTAATCAATGATTGCAAAGCTCACCGGCAGCAGCAATCACACTATGTATTCATTTTTTATGTATGTATAAGCAAGTCATTTTGAAATTGTACATCACATAACATCACTCCTAGACCACTTGTAGATGTATAAACCAAATAAGAAGGGTGTAATGTGTATACTTTTGGACTTACATGCTTTCCAAACACTTACCCCAAAACCTTTTAAGTCATGGGGTGGGACGCTAACACCAATGCCGGAAGTAGTAGTACAGCATCAGCTCCCGGCTACTCATAACAGGTGAGCTAATAACTACATCATTAATTTTTTACCTCATTCATATCACCATCCTTTCCCACTTGTACATGGAAGTGTCGCTCCAACTCATCAAAGTCCGGAGACAGTCTCGGATTCCCACCAGATGGCATCCATACACTGTCCTTATGTTGGTCTACAGAGTAAATAACAGGGCATAGTTATAATACATAGCTTTAACAAAGCAGTAAAAATCACATTACAGATTACTGTATAAAGTACAGAACTGTTTAACAGGCTAGGCTATATTATACCAACATTCCCACAAATTTGTAAAAAGGTTCCACAAGATGTGCTATGTTTCAGAATATGATGGAATGGACAGAACACAGGCATGCACAACACTATACAAGCAACATCCCCCAAATTCAGGGACATAAATATATGGGGCAGGTCCTACTATTGCATTCTTAAGAATTACAAAAAAATCCAATCAAAGCATGGAAGTCAAAGAAGAAGAATCAATGACAAAAGCTGCTTTTATACATTATAAATTATCAAAATATTATAAAAGAATTGTGTGTGTGATCAGATACACTTTCTTTAATATCTTTAAGAATCAAATTGTAAAGAAATCCATTTGAAGAGTATGTATAGGTAAGTTATCAAATAAGAAAAAATAGGTGGTATTCCTGGGAAACCTTTTAGAGAAAGTCTTTAATAACATACATGGATGTATAAATACAGTTTCTTTTAAAGAAAGAAAAAAAATACACAGTAATGAAAAAAAAATTTAAGTTGGCAAAGTAGGGATTGCTGTTACGACAGGAAAGATGGAGCTGTAATTATATTATTTAGCTCGAACCAAAAATCACATGTATGTGTGCACATTGATTTTTTTCCTGTTCAGCTGATTGACATTTTTCCAGGAAAAGAAAACTAATTTTCTACCTGCCATGAAAAAGGCATTGATTTCTTGTGATTTTTTGAAAATCAGTTCTCTGTAATCAAGCTGTGAAACTCATTTAGCTGGTGTACATTTTTTTTCTGCAGAATGTTTGTGCAAACAATTTACCAAAATTCAATTTAGAATGATTACCAATGGATCTATTTACACATGCTTCTTCTTAAACCTGATTACAAAAGCCTATCTTGTTACCGTAGATACAGAACAGAGGTGATTCACCAACATTCAATTTCAACTGTTGACCTTGATTCTGTCAAATTTACCACCTAAATAATGCTGTGTACAAAATTATCTATAAAATACTAAGATCATGTTTTTTTAACAGGAAGGAGTAAAATTGAATTTTTTGAAAACATTCTCTCACATTCGTATGTTATACAAGACGTTCATCTTATATTATAGCACAGCTATACCAGTCTATCCTCTTTCATATTATAGTCAAAGACAGTAGCCAAAATGTTTCCCTCCTTTATCGGATCATATCAGAGATAGGCCCATCCCCCACTTTTGCCCATTTTCAGTGAACTAGACTCCTGGAGTTATACCCAGTAAAATATGGCAGTTAACTGTGATGTAATATCATATGCCCTCACATTTATGTGAAGAATTGCCCTGGTGAATTCTAACTACCTTGTAATTTAAAAGTCTTCAATTAGACAGATCTTTAAGAGATCAAGTTCTATAGTCTCATTTTTTATTCTTTGTAATTTAAATATTCATATATTAATGGATTTATTCATATATTCAAATATTAATTGATTTATTAAAATATTAAATGGTTTATTCATACATAATTAATTCATTGATTCATTGATTTATTCAACGGGTTTTATGTCTGCTATTATGACTGTTTTGCAGATGACATGCATTAATGAGGAAGTTTTTTCAAGATATTAATTACATTTGCTGTCTGGATGAGCCATTTAAATTCACTTGCGCGATGCACCCAAGGCCTAAGGAATTACTTGAACTTATAGGATATTTTCTAATACATAACAAAGAGAAATTTATATCAAAAATGTACAAACCAACAGTATTGTCTCTGAGTCTGAGCCAGGAGAAGTGTTTTAACGTCTTGCGAGGCTGAGGAGTCGGTGCTTTCTTGATTTGGTACCTGCGCTGTAGGGCCGACTTGTTGGTAGGTGTATCTACACCGAGACTCAACTCCTTCTCACCAAGAAATACGTTATCATAATGGCTAAGGTCCAGTGATTCCAGCATATTATTTCTATATGCGACCTTTGACCTTTCATCACTACTGTTAGTCAACTCGACGCCAGTATCGTTTTCACACTTGTTGAGGTCTTGGTTCGGCGATAGGTGACTTGACGAGGTTAACTGTGACATACCCTTGATATCAGTTGACTTCGTCATCGACCCTGCCTTTGGCATAAAATCTGACTGCAGTTGATAGTTGGTTATGTACTGTAGGCCAAGGTCACAGTCGTCTGGTAGAAGGTCAAGGGCCAGTTTGTCATTCTTGGAACATGATTGGACTTCGTCGTAGCCACAGGTGTGAATAGCTTGGTGGACCAGATTGTCTATGTTTTTCCAAAGCTTTGTGCTACACCAAAAACAATTAGTCAACATATGATAAATACAAAATTAAACCTGCACAAGGGATTAACTTATAGCCTCTCACTCAAAGAAACTGGGCAATAAAACATTTTTTTGTAATTTCATTAACAGATGGAATATTAGGAGTTAAACACTAAAAAAGAGGTAGATGCAGATCAAAATATAGTTTAAGCACTGATACCTCAAAAAGCCAGGTAACATTACATTTCTCAAATCACCAAAGTTAAAATGATCTCAAATGTAAAATTGACAGTCAGAACTTATCTTATATACTGAATATCTATACTTGATGAATATTTTAATGAATATTTATACTTTATGAATATTTAAATAATCAACTTGATGAATATTTAAATAATCAACTTGATGAATATTTAAATATTTACACCTGATGAATACCTAATGAATATTTATTATTTATCCTTGATGAATCATACACATTACTGTATATATAGATGAAAATTATTTATGCATGACAGATGAATATCAACACATGAATATTAACTTGATGAAGTAGTAGGATGAACAAAGAAGAAGATGGAATACCAGCCTGGTATTAAATGAATGAATTCACAAATAGATGTATTGATGTAATACCCAGCAATGATTGACAAAACTTGTTATTACAGTGAGACAACACTATAAATACAATGAACAGAAATGCACTGATGTATATTCCAGATAAATAAAGTAATAAATTCGGTGTTAAATCATGGATTATATATTATATCTGCGTCCCCATATCAATATAGGCATTTATAAATTACATCTCCGTCCCCATATCAACATAGGCATATATCTCAAGACATTGTTAAGCTATTATAAATAGAACCATACACCACTGGACAACTACATACCATATACTAGCACTTCAACTAAATCATAGAAAAATAGGTTTCAAACAACCCCTTTTGGATACTTTTGAAACATGTCAAGTTTCACAGATCTAGTTTAAAGGAATTATTTTTTTAATCAATCTATATAAATTTAACAGATCTAGTTTAAAGTTAATATTTCTATTGAATGCATTATAAAAACTTTCATGTCATTATTCATGAATAAATTATGCCTCCATATTTTAGAAGAAAATTTTCTGTGAGGAAAAAATAGCTCTAATTCTGTTGCCTTCTTCAGAGATGTACAAAATATAGAAGTACAAATCATCAAAAGTGACCAAAGACTTCAGGAGTAATCCAAAAAGTAAAAATTAACCATGTTATTTCATATACACATTGTATGGGCAACAACCCCTAAATGCAGTTTTATACAACAAATGATATTTTCTCTAGAAAAAGGTATTATTACACATACAATGTACATTATTTTGTATTCTATTACATGTTCTATACATTTTTTTCAGAATTAATGTACTTTATCCACAGAAAAAAATATTAAATCTTGAGATCTAAGCATTTATTGTTGTGAGAGGATGTAAAAATCATGTTGCTACAGATACCATTTAAAACACCTTGTATACATTAATTTACCACACTAATCAATATTATATATAAAACAATTGTTTGGTTGTTATTTTTCCATAATCAATAGGTATATGAATATTCCTGGTATCCACAGAATCAAGTCAATTTGAAATACGGCTATCAACATTAGAAACTTAGTTGTTATAATTTCAATCAATAGATGGATTAGTTATTTACTATGCTGCCCAACCTAGAACAATTAACACAATATCTCCTTCTTACCTGTTTTTGTTATAGACACTGTCTATTGCCAGAAGATCTTGCAGAATATTCACAAAGGAAACCATTTTTGGAGTTCCAAATATCTAAAACAAGAAATTATTTTTAACACATCAATCTGTTTAACATTTAAAGCAGTCTATAAATTGATGAAACTGTAGACTATCTTATAAACACATTGAAACAGTGAATGCTATTCCTTTAAAGGTTTCTTTTCATTTAAGAAAGAATCCTGCAAAATTTTGTTTTACCATCCACACTTTCACTCACATCAATTAAATCATTTAAACACACAGTATAATTGAGACCATTCAGGGAATCACAGATACCCCCTCCTACCAATAGATGAAGGTCAAAAGGGATAGGTCAAAGTGACATACTTTTGATACATGACGACACCCCTTTGATAACTAATAGATTTTTACCCAGGTTTTATGCTGTAGAATTCTGCTACCCTGCAGACAAACATTAAAAAGAATTTAAAAAAGAAATCATATTTTTTTTTAAACGAACCTCAAAAACATACCTGCGCACTATACACGAGTGTGCACTATATGTGAACATTTTTACAGTAGGTGGGTGACCTCGTGCCCAGAAAAGTATGAATTGTAGGAGAAAGAGAAGAGCCCGGACAAGCTTAGGGCCTGTTCGTTTATGCGGACAAACTGGTTCGTCAGTTTTTAAATGTTATATTTTAAACATATATCTTGACAGACCTGCAAATATTAATACATGACTTGAGAGTCTTTGCCAAGGCTCGTCTGAAAACAATATAAAATTACCAGGTCCGTCTTTATTTCATTAACAAACAACACCGGTCCAACTGGACCAACCGTTTGGACCGCAAAAACGTAAAAAATCAGTGCAGAAGGATAAGGGTCACAATGCAATCCTATAGTCCTACTCTGGGGCACAGGGGAGGCAATATTAATATTTTTCTGACGGAATTTTCTACAATTCACATATTCCAACATTTTCTACATAAACTGCAGCAAAACAAAGACCGAATGAGACTTTTATAGGTCTTTTTTACATATCTAGACCAGAGTTAAACCTTTACCTTGCTCTGTATCAGATCCACCAAGTCCTCCGGACTGTTAAAGTCTACAAAGTTATCCTGACACAATGCTTCCTCGTCCGCATGCTTCTTTTCATGGAATACCTGACAGGTAATAAAAACAACAATTACAAATATATATGTCATGGGTGTGTTTTACTGAAGTAACACTCAGTTGACCATGTGTAAGACGAGTTTTTAAGCTCAACATGTTATCAAGTATAAATAAAGACCATTATTATTATTTATAACCTGAGTATTACACAACTGTCGCTAACAAAGTGTATTACCCGAGTATTACACACCTGTCGCTAACAAAGTATATTACACGAGTATTACACACCTGTCCCTAACAATGTATATTACTTGAGAATTACACACCTGTCGCTAACAAAGTATATTACCTGAGTATTACACACCTGTCACTAACAAAGTATATTACCTGAGTATTACACACCTGTCACTAACAAAGTATATTACCCGAGTATTACACACCTGTCACTAGCAAAGTATATTACCCGAGTGTTACACACCTGTCGCTAACAAAGTATATTACCTGAGTATTACACACCTGTCACTAACAAAGTATATTACCTGAGTATTACACACCTGTCCCTAACAAAGTATATTACTCGAGTGTTACACACCTGTCGCTGACAAAGTGTATTACCTGAATATTACACACCTGTCACTTACAAAGTACATTACTGGAGTATCACACACCTGTCCCTAACATGGTATATTACCTGAAGTTGAAGGTGAAGGTCATCATCAGCTTCCTCTTTTCTCAGAAACGTCAGGACATCAAGAAAATTCAGCCCTGGAGAGATAAACCATATAGATATCCAACAAACTCTAAACAGTTGACACAAAAACTGGGCTGTTTGTCAATTGACATCCAAAAATGGCTGAATATATTGCATATATATATATACTAACGTCATATTACATAGATACAAACAAAAAAATAGTCTTTCATTATGTACATGATGTTTTACCCTGAGGAAACCCTCAACAGAGTCTGACGTATTTATCAAACCGTCCCCATCCTTCTTACCCACTTATGCTACATCAGCTGCCAGAGAGGTTCTGTACCTAAATGACATCAGTTAGTAAACAAGCTCCTACCAACAAACTCGTTCCTGAGACGATTGCGTTCCACCATGTCCGGGGTACAGTTTAGGATAGTGTTGACAAAAGTCAGTATGGCCGTCTTGTAGGACACAGTCTCTGCTGACTTGAGTTCATGGATCACAACGCTAAATCGATGAGTCTGGTCCATTTCTTTCTGTTGAAGGTAATGGATGTATATATTATGTACATGTTCAGCATTTCATTTTTATCTCACAATTAATTATCCATCTGCAAGTGAAACATTACATAAATTACATTTATTGACATTTCTCCATGCTAACTTATATACATGGACTCTTAAACAATTTCTGATTGGAATATATGAACATAAAATTGGTAAAATCGATAAAATCTCACTAGGGGAAGAAGCCTATATTTGGCCCCAAATGTACTGTACCCCAAAATTGTCAATGTAAGTATGCAATTTTAATTGTTACAATGATTTGTTAATATTAACTTTTTTGTTATATCAGTGTTTGCACTTAATATTGATATTGTCTCATTTCTAGTGATTATCTAATGAAATTTTTAATTGTTTTACATTATTTGCATTAATTAGAATGTCAGGTAAACATATTGGAGTAATTTATTCCCATTCTTTATTGAATAATATTCTTTATTTCTTTTTTAAAAGCAATGTTAAAACCTGGAAAAATGTGTCTTCAAACTTTTTAAAGGTGTAGCTTCCTTTAGGTATAAGAAGACATGTGCCTGCACTATGATTTGAAAACCTGGATATTTTTGTTAACTATTATAGCTCAAAACAATAGCTAAATTCCAATTATTCAATATTATTGGAAGATTTGAGTTTTACCTGAAAGTAGCCAAGTGCGGAGAGGACAGCCTCGTAACCAAGGTTACTGTAGACACAGATGGCCGACATCATCTCAAAGATCTGTTTCTTGGGTAAGGTGTTACTAATGTTCAAAGCTGAAAAGAGAAAGTTACTTTGAAATATTTCTAAATATGTTATTATCTACTCAAATAAAATATATGCGAGTCAAATAACAAATTAGGAATTAATTTCATGTAAAAAAATATTGAGAAATCTATGTGCAATTTATGCACTAATCAAGACTGGCATTATCATGCAGACGATCAGAAACAGAGACAAAAATACAAATATGTATCACTATGTAACATTTGTATTCCACTAACTTAGTCTATATATGATAACCAAAAAGTCAAAATGCTAATTGTTTACTTAACTCACTATTGTTAAAATGTAAAGTCAAAAATGTTGAACTTTCTGATGAGGGCATATTCATACTTAAATTCATTGGAGTTGAATTATTAATAAATTTCAAGAATATGACAGTTTTATTAATAAATAGTTACAACTTGGGCCAAAGCAGACTCATCTTCGCTAGCCAAGGCTTCTGATTACGTTACACTCCACGAACCCTTGGCGGATATAGTCGTGTTCAAACCGTCGCGCCCTGGAATCCCAGGGCAACCAATCAAATCGCGTTTTACATTCTGGCTTGGTTTCGCAGTAAACAAAAAATGCGGCACCCAGTACAGAGCTACATTGCCGACTATGTCATGGCATTTTACCTAAATACAAAAATCACAATCTTTGGGGGAACATTCGCAGTGTTTGATCAATTCATATAAGTCATTGATCACATATCTCATCGAAATGACACCAAACCTCGATGTGTGTTTGTAAACATCACCGATGAAGTAAATCGGTAACGCTTGTTTTGATTGGTCGAAAATTTCATGCGTGAAGGGTGGTAATTTCGAATCACCGCTAGAGGGCCAGAACTGACGCCTATATCTGCCAAGGGTTCGTGGAGTGTAACGTAATCAGAAGCCTTGGCTAGCGAAGATGAAGCAGACTTTGCTGTTGACATTTTTTCAACTACTTCTCAGTCTCCTTCATATTCTATATATATAGTTACCATCAATATACACACACAAGCTTTGACACAAATAAATACTAATTATTCAATGAATATACAAACCTAGGGCTAACTTGGAGGTGTACCCATCATTTTTTATCATGAAATCCAATCCTACATGGGTATTCAATATATTCCGGATACATGATATACAGTCAAGCTGGAAGATGGCATCGGAAAAACTTGTGAAACCTCGACCAGTCATCTGACAGAGGGAGGTCAGTAGACTTTGTAGACCATCTAAGTCCAGAAATTCTTGTAGCCATACCTCGCTGCTCGACTCAAGTCTCATTCTCAGTGCATAAAACATCTGCACTGATGGAGCACTGTGGGAAAGCAGGATACATTTCTCTGGATTTCCTCGTCTCATTTGGATTTCCAACTCTGTCATGGAGCGTTCCAAGTCGCTACGCCTTCGTGTCATTTTGGGTTACTTGCAGCAAGCTAAGGATTGTTGTGTTGTCACATTTTTCTTCTTGACCAGCCTATATGATATTGAAATCAACATATAAAATAATTTGTGTTAAACTGATATGTAGTCAAAGTGTCAGGTTCATAAATACATAAGAAATAAACTAGCTACATTTATATCACCATGAATTAATCTTGATTTATCATTTAACCTAAATATATAAATAAACCAGAAATGGACATCTACGTACCATATATAATTCTATTTCAATCTACAGTAATTCTTACCTTATATATATAGTTATTCCCCACATAGTTTAATTTATTGGCCTATGTAACAAAAGCAGATGACTAGTATGATTGTACAGGTCAAGATTTTGAAGTTACTCTATCAATTCTATATATTATCTACATGTGTACGTGATTGTCCTTAAAAAGACCTGTGATAAGCAGAAGTGAGAACAGGTGATGGTCAGACCCCCCTATTACACCCTGATAACTTCAATCATATCGAGTACAATATGACTTGACAATAGTTTATACCAGTAAATTGATTTAAAGTCATCGTCCATCAGTGATAGCACAATGATTATTATTATCCTCAACAAGCCATGATGGAATGTACCCAAATTCAGACACTTCACTTGAGTCACATGTACACTTCAAAGATTGAGACACTGACAAGCACGTGTACCGCCCTTTAATTACGCACAGGTAGCATATGGGCTGTTCACTCAACCGTGTCAATCAATCACGTATCATGAAAGGTGTGAAGCCATCAGTTACGTAATCAGACTTCCCTGAAGCCACGACAAACTAATTACGGGCAACTGTGCTGCCGCAGGTAAAATAAAGGCCTCCGGTCATTTAACGGACTGGATAAGACAGGGCTTTAGTTCTGTTTACACATTTATGTAAATAACTTTCGGTGCACTTATATAATTACAGACAAACAATGAAACGATCTGTGGGGATTTGTCAATATAAGTAACAAAATAAACAGGCGTACATCAGATGTCCATCATGATCAGTAAAATGGCCATCACAATAAAGTGTAATTTTGCATATTATTTTATCACTCTCTGATCAGACTGAAGATATCATTAGACTCGATTCGAATACTACAGTCTAGCCTCTAGGATCCTCAGCCAAAGCAGAGTCCGATTCAGTCGTATGGATTTTATATTCATTAGCAAAAATAAACAAAAGCCCAAATTCCAGAAGAGAATATAATTATTGTTTATGTTGTATAAATAATACGTCATACAATTTAGATAAACATGTCGATTAAGGACAATTCTTGAACATATGATTTGATTCTGATTATGATTTACACCAAAACTGATTCTGATGCAAATGAACAGCTGATCCTGAAAGGGAGCCAAAACTGAAACTGATTAACTGTCATCAACTATGTATGATTACTGCACATTTAGGCTAAATGTCTGGCTTACCTTAGCCTGCCTCTCGTTGTGTTTCCCGCGCAGTCTGTTCTGATCATTTGATTGCAGACCAGAAGCATTAATCAAACATCCCAGAGGTGAGTCATGTTTGACACATATCGTTAGTTGAAAATCGCGCGGAAAAGTGGCATTTCCGGTTGTCGTAAAAATCACCCCAAAACCGGTGAATATGGTAAAATATGGGTTGTTATTATTTGTTATTAGTACATTGTAAAAGAGAATTGATAGATATCTGATTGTTTTAGTTAATTTAGATTTTAAAGTTAAAATTAAATTTTGATGTCGTAAAATGTGCTGCCTCTTGACAACAGGGGGCGTGTCTAGTAATCAATGACGTTAGATTCTCACCTGTGAACAGGTGCACTTCTGGCTCCAGTGGAGGACAGTGTGCGCTATGAGCGTGACCACTGTTTTGACACTACAGATTATGATAATCAAGATGGAAGATAATTCTTCTTAATATAACCGAAATATATTTATTACGAACCCCCATCTTCGCTAGCCAATGGTGTTCAATAAGTTGAAAAGGAGAGTATCGTATTGCACACCCTAGCCCGAGTTTCCTCTGGCCCTGACACCAAGAGGACAAAAGGAAACTGGGGCTATGAACACCCATGGCTAGCGGAGTTGACAAACCCTTAGGGAATATTCAAATTTCGTTAACGTTATTGTTCAAGTACGTTTTAGTCCATGTTAAAGAACCATACTCAAACTACGCGCTCATTTATATTGTAGTTGTCATCAGAGACGTAAAATGATAATTATGAATGATCAATTGCATCTCCCCGATTGTTGTCATACCGTGTATGTATGTAATAGCAGTATATGAACAAAAACTACGCATATATATATATATAACTTTAAAGAGGAAAAAACGTAGCATATATAAATATGTTCTCATACAGTACGTACACATAATATTTTAATATGCATCACCATGCATGGACAAATACAACTGAAAAATTGATAAGCTTGAGGACCCGGGAAAGGAGTTAATAAAATGCTTTCCTGAATTTGAGCATGATATTTTTGAGCTGATTTTATTTCCAAACAACACCACCAAACCAGAAAATATAATCTTAATGTATATGTCCCTTACATTTCACATCTATTAATTTCCTTATACTTGTAACTATGATATTGATTGTTAGGAGAAAGTGGGTTGACCTAGGGGAGTCGAAATGACAAATGTATATTTTGTATCTTGTCAGATCAATTGATCATGTAAGATAATTACAGGAACAGAACCAGGTGGAACAAATCCCACTGATCAATTAAACGTATGTATGTTTTACGTTTTTATCTTTTAAATGTATTATTTTAATACGACTTTATAATTTCAGAACAACCATTTTGTAAATATTCTGAGTAAACTGATTTTAAACTACGATGTAATTAATTGAAATCTATAACATGTACATGTTTACATTAATTTAGTAATTTTATGGATGTACTTTCCTTAGTACACGCAATACCATACGTACAAACTAATGTAATTAAACAATCCATAACATTTAATTGTTGCAAAACTTTTTCTAATGATGTATTTTAAACGTTTCTATAGAATTAATGTAAAATTTATCTATTTTACAATAATTTGCGAGAAAAGTTATAATAATCACTCTTGTTGGCGTGGATGGAAATTAACGCGCGAGGGTTCTTAATGTGGGTGGAAACCGGAGTACCCGTAGAAAACCGGCAGGTTACCCCATACCTTTACACATCCGATTGTGGAATCGAATCTTGACCGCCAAGGTGAATGACCACCCAGTGAATTTATTTTGAATGCTGATGACTACTATTTCGTTGTGAGCCATAGTTTTCGTTGTGAGCCATGGTTTTCGTTATTCCCAAACAGAAATGTAATGAAAAAAATAAGAAAAGAATAGAAAACAAAAAACAAAACAAAAAAAACAACATTTATCTCCCTTGAATTATGATTGCTAGGTTTAATTTGTTCAATATTTGATTAGTCCGTGTTTGAATATAAACATCGAGAGAAAATACACAAGATGTCAGACGACTGAACACCTTCTCGGGGGGGGGGGGGGGGGGGGGGGGGGGATTAACTGTCGGAAAACTTTATCGAGGGAGTACAAACTAAAATCTAAAGTGACAAAACCGTCTCGAAGGACATTAATCCAAATGTAAGCTATAATGGAGTGCTTTCTCGAAGAAAAGACTAAATCACACGTTCGAACAAAAGAATACTTAATTTGTTCTGTCTTAACCCACCTCTGACACGTTTTAAGGCTTTCTCTGACACTGAGCGTCTGGAATGATGAAAAACAATTCATCCGGAAGGATTTCCTGTAGACGATCATCGCCGTGAGTTAGACGAATATGTTGATCTGAATTTCTTGCTGTATCGTTTCCGTAAACAGCCAGGCATTTTGTTGTTGTTAGGGGGGGTTGGGGTTGGGGGGGTTGGGGGGGGGTTGGGGGGTGGCAGTCATGTGGTAGTCGGTGGCTTACTTGAATAAAAAACAGACAAGAGCCTCGTCACAATGCTGTCTAGAGCAAGTGAAGGAAAAGTATGTGTTACTCAATGGTATCAATGGACAACACAGGAGGGTCCGGAAATGGATCAAACTTCATCTGATCAATGGAACTGAATTCACATTTTTCGCTGAAAAGTTTTATGTACTTATGTAAAAGTTAATGGTGATTATTGCTACTGTTCGTTACGTGTCATGCATTAAAATGCTACAAGAACATTTCGTAACCATTTGTAACATTCGGAATAACCGGATAATTAATACAAAGCGTGGAATAAACATCAACAGAACTACACACTATACCACACTCTCCGGTCCCGTGGATCTTTATTTATCATGGCTTTAACTCAAAGAGCTTGCTAAGCCCGACACTAGCTGTGATTAGTAAACATGTGTTCAATTTATTTATTTATTTCAAAACGGTACCTTAGTCGTGTACGTATGCACGTGCTTATCAAAATAAGAAAACACGACCTCTGTCGTAACTGGAAGGTGTTCTTGGCAAATAAGTCTGATTTTAGTTTTTTATTCAATAGCCAATGTCATTTACAGACGACCTCCCTATATTTGAGATGCACGCATGAAGTGAATGTGTGTGTGCTTTGAGCCGCTACGATACATTCGAATTCGTGTCTGCCTCCTTGTGATAGCACGCAACATAGTGCTGTCTCAATGAAGTACTTCCAGGCCGCCAGGACACCTCACACGACCATATTATACTGACAACGGACGAATCGGTCGTCCCTCTCCTAAACATGCTGCTCGTTATAATAGTAAAGTCAAATTTTATAGACACCGGTATGTCAGGGGACAGAGCACACAGTCTTCGTAACTAAAGGCTTAAAAGTGAGGCAGTGTGGTGAATACAACTTCTCAGAAAAGATGACAACATCACCAGCAAACGTCATAGGACCGACAAATGAATGTCAATGGTAAATAAGAAGATTCGCGACCGTATTGAGGACAACTGAGTCCTGGGCATCAAGTTCACTGTCAACTGAGAAGAGGCGTCGGAACACGGAAATAACCTTCATTTGACGGTACCTCATGGGTAACTGTATGTGGATCCAATTAATTAAACTTTATACCTAGGTAATATGTCAGAAATATTAAGCAAACAAGACAGGAACAGTTTTTGGGTATATCTGACGGCAAAATGAGAACATACACTTGTGAAAGCAACAGACATTAGGAAACTGACCAGGTAAGTAGGAAGCTGACCAGGTAAGTAGGAAGCTGACCAGATAAGCAGGAAGCTGACCAGGTAAATAGGAAGCTGACCAAGTGAGTAGGAAACTGACCAGGTAAGTAGGAAGCTGACCAGGTAAGTAGGAAACTGACCAAGTGAATAGGAAACTGACCAGGTAAGTAGGAGCTGACCAGGTAAGTAGGAAGCTGACCAGGTAAGCAGGAAGAGAACTAGATAAGTAAGAAACTGGTACTTAAATTATGCAAACGCAAAAAAAATGTCTATGATAATATTGAGCAGAAACCTTTCCACCTGCTTTAATATTCATTTTTGATATAACACTTTACTGTTAAGAATATATAGATGCTGTCCGTTACTTCGTTTTTACTGTTTGTCCTTGTGTATACTGACATTGTGGTAGGTATTCTTCTGTTTTACTATTCCTTTTATGTTTTCATTGCTGTTTCAAACAATCTACTCTAATTTCGTTTCGAATAAATTACAGTCAAACCTGCTCTAACGACCGCCTGTCTATAACGACCGCCTGTATATAACGACCGCCTGTCTATAACGACAGATTTTAATACTCCTCATGAGATTTTACTATATAACGACCCTCTGTATAGCTGTATCACCGTGAACATCTACGAAAAATAATATTTATAAAAAAAAAAAACAATAATTACATAGCCCTAATAAATGTTATCTTTATTTTAAATGGCGAGAAAGATTGAGCAGTCTTGGCTACTTTGCATACACATTGTATGCACAAAGCTCGGTAAGAAATCAATTAAATATTTTTAATGTGCCAAAAGTATTTCAGCAAACGAGACAGGCATATCCATTGATATTTCTCACTGAAAAATGAGGACATGCACTTGAAAAAGCTGGAACACTGCTCGATATAAATATCCTAGGTTC
Source organism: Pecten maximus (assembly GCF_902652985.1). Lineage (NCBI taxonomy): Eukaryota > Metazoa > Mollusca > Bivalvia > Pectinida > Pectinidae > Pecten > Pecten maximus. Next base: position 33,821,997 of record NC_047020.1, read on the forward strand.
TAACAGTTTAATTGTATTGACATGTCCTCAAACCACTTTATGCAGATGAATTACAAAATGTTATCAAACAAGTTTAAACATTCGTTAAGTAAATATCGCTACTCTATACAAGCTGCCCTATATAAGCTCTACCCCTGTATTGTACACAGAGAGCTATAAAAAATGTCTGTGACGTAATCCAATTCAACACGAGAGTTGTTACGTGTGTCGATACTAATTCTTATCAATGGCTTGTCAATCGGCTCAGCTCTGTTTAATCCGGGAGTACAAGGTGTCTATATTACACCAATCGGGATCCTTCGGTACTTCTCGTAAACCAAAAAAAACTTATATTATTATAGAATTTTCTCGTTTACGGAAAATGCCGACTGTTCTCGAATAGTATTTGATTAGAGGATTTTAAACATGCAAGGGGGATTGTGGTGCACATGTTTTGAAGGAAACCTTACCATATACTGACAGGTATGTATTATTTCAGAACCAGTTGTAGTACCAATGTTTTGTTTTTATTTGTTTGATTTTATGTTTGTTTGCATGCTTGCTTGCTTACTCAGTTGCTTTGCTCTTACGAAACTTAAATACTGATATTGAACATAGATGTATGTTAGATGTAATGTCAAACTGATGATACATATATCATTCTCAGCAATTCTTGCATGGAGCAGAAATTACAATAAATAGCCTACCGAGAATACATTTTAACGGTTTACATAAAACACACAGAAAACATTCAAATCAAATTGCTACAGTAGTCCAGGCACTATACCATTGGTTTGTATACAGACATTGGATGTGATAGACGACTTAAAAGCATTATGATCACTTATATTTCATAACATATTGCACAAATCACTGTACAGCGCAAGCATACATTTGTATATATGCAAACTGTGTATATTATCTCCAATAAAATTCAGTTGCATAGTAGGAAAATGAAAATTGGTGATGTAAGTACGGTTTCAATAAAGGTTTTCTCAACAATAAAATCTACAATACTACAATGACAACATTTTACTTAAGATTAAAACAAACAAAGCATTGGCAACATTAAATAAATTTCCACCGATGACGTAGCGGACGCTTTCTCTTCCGGAACACGCGGTCCTATTCTCCATAGACCTATCACGTTTCTCAGGGGTGTCCATTTAAATCTATATTTGTTCATTTTTGCCCCTATTTAAAATGTATTTATTAAAGTCACAGCGTCTTTAACATATCACTATACTCTGGTTTTTGAACGCATTACCTTTAAATATTCAATTAATTCTTTACTTAAAACAGTAGTAGACAGAATTTCAACTTTATAACATACACATGTTGACTGTTAAATATTAATTTGCTGATATAATGTGTAAAGTTCTCCATGCAAATGTAGATATTTTTTCATATTTTATTATCGTAGTTCGTATTATTCAGGTAAATAAACGTTATTTTAAAAATTCCTATAACACCATTGAATTGCTATATTTTAGATTTTGTCTTGCAAATACAATTGTGGCTGTTCATATCTACGCGTTTAGTTTGAATATAAAAGACTGGCATCTCAAATCTTTTAGAAGCGATAGAGGTTTACACAAACACAATTGATACTGCATTATACAACTCTCAAAGAGCAATCTACTTCCGATAACCATCACATTCCAATAACGGTATAGTGCGATACGGGAAATAAAGGAGACGTAAAGCAATAGTATAAATGGATTTTAACGATTAAAATTTTCGTTGTTTTGCCAAAAGTTGGAAACAAAATAGATAAATGATGATGCAGACAATATTCTTTCTATTGATTTCCTTTCCGAGTGTTTATTTTTCCCAATTTTATTTTTCTTCGAAAATACTGAAGAATATAATTTCTGAAAACAACAATCTTAAAAGCCTTCTTTTGATCAACATATGATCGGGTGTGGTAAATGTCTTGTGTGATGTTTGATCAGCATATGATCGGATGTGGTAAATGTCTTCTGTGATGTTTGATCAACACAAGATCGGGTGTGGTAAATGTCTTGTGTGATGTTTGATCAGCATATGATCGGATGTGGTAAATGTCTTCTGTGATGTTTGATCAACACAAGATCGGGTGTGGTAAATGTCTTGTGTGATGTTTGATCAGCATATGATCGGGTGTGGTAAATGTCTTCTGTGATGTTTGATCAACACAAGATCGGGTGTGGTAAATGTCTTGTGTGATGTTTGATCAGCATATGATCGGATGTGGTAAATGTCTTCTGTGATGTTTGATCAACACAAGATCGGGTGTGGTAAATGTCTTGTGTGATGTTTGATCAGCATATGATCGGGTGTGGTAAATGTCTTGTGTGATGTTTGATCAGCACAAGATCGGGTGTGGTAAATGTCTTCTGTGATGTTTGATCAGCATATGATCTGGTGTGGTAAATGTCTTGTGTGATGTTTGATCAGCATATGATCGGGTGTGGTAAATGTCTTGTGTAATTTTGATCAGCATATGATCGGGATGTGGTAAATGTCTTCTGTGATGTTTGATCAGCTTAGGATCGGATGTGGTAAATGTCTTGTGTGATCGATTAAAAAATTTGATTTTGTGCAGCATATTATGCAGCTTGCAAGAGAGACGACAATGATGACATGAGTTCGTGGTATCTAAATACCTATTAAATATTTCACTTCATGATGACATAGCACAGTCATTGTCGACTACCATAATGGTCATTTTTGATAACGTTAACATTAACATCTACATTAATTAGAAAAAAATGCTTCATTTCAGTAAAACGTGTGCAGTTGCAATTTTCTTAATCATGTTATTATATCCTTGTATATGCTTTCAGCTTGTCTTTATATCTAAATATGAATTTATCCAGAACGACTTTAAATACCATTGTGAAGTAAGCAGTGTTAACAATACGATATTTGTTTAACATCAGCATTCCTATGATCACTCTGTCTATGTCCATCATTAATAATTAAGGAGATGGTTTTACGTAAGCTCTAAGCTTGTTACCAAATCCTCTTGTAAACTGTTGATAATTGTATTGTATTACTTGTTTTCGAATAAGATATTGTTTAAACTAATAGTCGAGAAACTGAAACAGAAGACGCTTACCCGCCTGAAACACATGGTTCAATTGCCTCTCTATAATTCCTCTTGTATTTGTATTATTTTTAGTGTTTAGACGGGTAATACTATGCATATATATGCATGTGAAATCTGGGGCTACGAAAATACTAAGATTATTGAAAAAATACACTTACAGTTTTGTAAAAGGATTTTAAATGTTCGCACAAGTACGCCAAATTATATGGTATATGGTGAATTGGGTAGGTACCCTTTAGAAATTGAAATAAAAACAAGAATGATTATGTTTTGGCATAAACTCATAACAGGCGAAATGAAATTATCTACTACAATGTATAAATTAATGTACAAGTTACATCAGGATTCAGTATTTAGTTCTAGATGGTTATTATATATACGAGACATATTGAACAATACTGGTTTTAATGATATATGGTTACTTCAACATTCTTGTACAAGTAATAGAGAATATCTTAAAATAATCATTAAACAAAGACTTCAAGATCAATTTGTTCAAAAATGGTTTAATGAAATTGATAGCTCCTCGCGAGGACAAGTATATTCTTTGTATAAATCTCAGTTTAATTTTGAACCATACCTATTGAAATTGAATGATAACGACCGAAGATATTTGTGTAAATTTAGAACTTCTAATTTAAAATTTCCTATAGAGACAGGGAGATGGAATAACGTTCCTCGCGAGGAAAGGTTATGTACTCTCTGTACAAACTGTGTTGGTGATGAGTACCACTATCTATATGTCTGTAAAAATGATTCTGTTGTAGCACTACGAGCAATTTATATACCAAAATATTATTATATTAATCCTAATTGTGACAAAATGAAAGGAATGTTCTCTATATGTAATTCAGGTTTGTTAAGTAAAGTAAGTCGTTTTATCCAAAGAGTAATTAAGCTTTTAAGTGTGTAAAGAACATTAGAATAATTCATGATTTGTATGATTTATCTTGATTTGTCTATTGATTACTTTGTCCATCCAATAGTTCTCTTTTTCCCCTTTATGACCTCTTGTTACATATGTATATATGTCATGAGTGAACCAATAAAATCTTGAAATCTTGAAACTATTTGGGAAGTCTTGGTGTTCGTATATTCTAACAATTGTACAGATTATTGTGGACATTCAATAGAATGATGGCGTCTTCTACCCTTTCCAAATAAACATACATAATATACGAAGTAACATTTCCATTTCCCGACCATCATATTTACAAAGGAATCACAGAAAAGTTTCCGGTATGTTTATCAATACAGCTAACCAGTAATCCACAAATAACGTAGGTATGACGGCAAATGTTTGTTTTTGCATTTTTTTCACGGAATGATGGATTTTGTAAAATACTGTATGAAGAGATATATGGTTTGTACGACAAATGCTTGACGTAATTTTGAATTTACATTACCATTACTGGCATACGGAATACGCGATATTGCGTCACCAATGATGTTACGGCTTCGCATTTCTACATTTATTGAAGCTGTACGTTTTTTTATCTTTATTATACTTCGCATGCTACCGACAGTAATGTGTACTGCACATACATCTATACAACATTTGGTATCTCTAGGAGCTACGGGAATATTGAATAAAATCATTCATTTTCATTCAAATAAATATATTAAATAAAGACATATTTGTAAAATGAATGCATAAAAAACCCTAACCCTTTTTGGCTTATCTGTTCAAAATCGATTCTACACAATGCACGTGTACCCTATATGATATATTCACGTCCATGTGCACGTGAAGGTCACGCTACTGTAATATTGCGCTATACATAAACCGCTCATGGTCCCCGATTGTAAACCATACTTGTAAATAATAAAGCAACACCACTGCAGCTTACATGTTTCCCCATTTTGTAGAAATAATCAATATTATGCATGAATCACCCCAATCAGACTGAGTTCGGTATATAGCCCGGCTATAGAGCGTAATGGATGTCGCTTATAGGGTCGCCCATTGATTTCTAGGCTTGGCACTGCTAGCATTGGCACAGGACCCCCATCATCGTAGCTTCATTGGGTTGGCTGTAACGTTCTCGCAGAGGATGTCATCAGGCACTTAAGACCTCGTACATAAAACTACCCAAGAGTTTCATTTGTGAGGATTTACAAACTTCCGGCCAGTTCGGCAGAAACTGCCTAACTGCTGAACTAGCGAAAATCTGAGCGAATGGCATCATTATTGGGTGAGTTAATCAGCATTGATGACAATTGTCTCCGTCACATGTTTAACAATGCCTATTTGTTTATTGTTTGTCTTCATGAAAGTAGATATATTTCTTTACTAAATTCTTGTTTATTACTCTAAATGGGATTTTATATAATTATGCTTCATCTTATAAGAATCGTGATTTTTATAATATCTCTATAACATTAAGTGGTTGGTTTATTTTGTTTGATTAAGAGTGCCTTTGGTTGCACAATGTCTTACAGGTGACACAATACTTTTTGATTGTTGCTGTGCAGTGAGCCCCTATTGGACTCATTATCTTACTCAGGTGTACACAGGTAACATGTAATGATGACAAATCACTTTAACGATGTATCTGATCCACAGGGCAAGAGGGTGAATTCAAACACGTTTTGCAGTGGATGGTTGAGGGTTTGGGTAGTGAAAGGAGCATATATAGTGATATTTATCATTCAATAAGCAATAATGACGTTCTATGAAAGGATATGATATGTGGTTTAATATCTTTCTGACGTCATGTTATTGGTGAAAACTGTTGATTGGTGATAGCAATAAATGCGTCGTTCCGTTAACTGCAGATTTATATTTGAGGAACTTTGAATTCAATTGATCAGCATATTTTTCGTGATAGATAGAATATATATATACATGTATATATTAGCAAAACACTAATAGTTGCCATATCCTAATGAATTGTTTATCAACTTCAAAAGGAACTTGCTTAAATCTGGTTTCATATACATTTTAAACTAAGTAAACTCACTCAGTCAATTTAATATTTATTTGTGATAGTTAAAATGAATCTTTCTAAATTGTCTAGTGAATATAAAACACATTATTGTGTATTTTTACGACCACAACTGCAGATTGGAATGAGTAGTTTTAAACTTAAAGTTATATTATAGAAGTGTTTGTCAATGAAGTTACACACGGATGCGTGGAATCTTTGCATATTTGATTATAACAATAACTACAGAACTTTCACTATTGGGATTACAATGTGTTTTACCTGCCCAGCTGTTGCCTACCTGTGCTTACCTGTATTTCACTAAGCCTTAACACATGTCGACAGTCGCAAAGTAAAGATATGTACTGCGCCTTATATCTAAAATATACAGCCTGTGTATAGACTGGTAATAAGGACGTTTTCTTTGATAATGTTGTTTATGATGAGATAAATATAGTTCATGTTCATTGGGTTGTTAAGCATTATAATTACGTCATATTGATATTGGTAGCACATTTAGTTTGTTCACTAATTATCTAACAATATGATCATCTTACATTTATCATTAAATTAAATTTGAAAAAAGCAACGCTATGTTTGATGGGGAATTCAATATTCTCGTTATGTTCAAATGAAAATTAAACTGATCATTATTCCTTTGAAATAAAGTAATTATGTTCCACGGGAAAAGTAAGATGACTATAAGATCCCATTGAAAATAAAAGAATACTGCCGTTAAATTCAATTGAAAAAATAGTCTTAGAATTATCCTGCACTGCTTTCTTTCTTGTGTTCAAATAATCTTTTCAACATGTTCAGTTTGATAACGGTGCCATACGCCGTCTAAGGGCTGATGCCAAAAACGAACAGCAGTTGTCTCGTTCTCGGCACTAATATATCGTCTAGTTGTGGTCACAAATTGAATTCTTAATTGCTCTGAAATTTGCTGTTATGGACCGTTCTAGCAAATTAATTTAATGCCTAATG